>NW_007249842.1:160067-313335 GCF_000164805.1 Carlito syrichta | reverse complement strand
CACTCCAGTCTGGGTGACAGAGTGAGACTCCAACTCAAAAAAAAAAAAAAAGTGCAAATAGTTTGAGACAAAAATTAAATAGTAGCATTTTATAAAAGATTCATTGTTCATTATCAAATGCATGTTTAAGCTAAAGTCTAAAGATTATTGATAAAGTACTCCAGGCCAGAGTAGCCTAGAATGGTTTAAATTACTGAGTATTTTAAATGGAAAAAAAACTTGAATGATGGGTGGGATATGGAGATTATTTTTAAAAAGCAGAAGGGCCACATATTTCAATTCAGTGGAACTGATTAGACAGAATCCTTGATCTTGAAAGGTTTAATCCTGAGTGCTTTAAGACAAATAGATTCTAGAATTAATATTCAACTTTTCGGTAAATGACTTCTAAAGTTCATCAGTTAGTCTACCAGTCCCCATGTGCCCTTTGCTCAAATGCAGTTTGAGTCTACATATGTCTTTATCCATCTTTCCTCTCTACATAGCAAATGCTACTCCATTAAATAATCTCTGAGATGTTTCCTCATTGTGATGGAATCAGCAATATTGTTGATGTGAGTAGTATTTAAATTTGAATTTCAGGGAACCATGATGGTTTCCATTAGTATTGCATCTTATAGTGTGATCTATGGAAAAATTATATTTTTTAGTATGATCCAGTATTCCAAAAGAGCAGTTCAAATGGTTATAGTATTTATAGTATTTGCCCATTTTTTTTTTCTATCACAAATTAAAATGCCATATTACTTATCACATTCTTTCTTGATGTGTCACAAAAACAGCATCTTTCATATTTTTTTTTCCTCCCGGGGGCTCTTTATTTTACCAAAATGGCCCAAATTCAAAAATTCTGGAAAACACTAAAGTAAATACAGTAATATCAATATTGAGGCATTCCAGTAAGATGGCAATGGCATAGGTGGGACTGTAAGATTCTCCGAAAGTGAGTACCCAAAAAGACTCTTACTTTCCTTTCCCTACCCCCTGCCCACCGCCAGCCGCACCGGCTTGAGGCCTGGAGACCCTTGGACCCACACAAGGCCGGCTATTGCAGTCCCTTGACCACTACTGCTTCACCCCAGGCGTCCCTGAGCCCGGCCGCATGGAGATCCCAGCTCCCTCCCTGGCTGCACCTTCTCACACGGCCCCAAGCTGCCTGCCGCCTGTGGAGGCCCTTGGATACTGCCTTGTAGAGATCTGGGTTCCAGAATTGAGATTCCAGAAGCAAAACCTCAATTTCTCAACCAACTCATCTTCGACAAAGCCTCCACCACCTACCACTGAAGAGAGGAGAACCTATTCAGCAAATGGTGCTGGGAAAACTGGCTGACCGCATGCAGAAGATTCAAACAAGACTCCTATCTATCCCCATACACAAAAATTAACTCCAAATGCATCAGAGACCTAAATGTAAAACCTCAAACCTTAGAAAATGCAGGACACACCCTTATGGAAATTGGAACTGGCATCCAATTCCTGAACAAAACCCAAAACGCACAGGCCATAAGAGATAAGATAGACAAGTGGAACATTATTAAACTGACAAGCTTCTCCAAAGCCAAAGAAACCATCAAGAGAGCAGGGAGACAGCTCACAGACTGGGAAAAAGTATTTGCCAACTCCATGTCTGACAAAGGCCTAACATCTTGGATTTACAAGGAACTCAAACGTGCTGAAAAGAAAAAAACAAACAACCCCGTTATATGAACAGACACTTCCCAAAAGAAGACATACGAGCAGCCAACAGACACATGAAGAAACGTTCAACCTCACTAATCATCAAGGAGATGCAAATTAAAACCACACTGAGATACCACCTAACTCTAGTCAGAATAGCCATCATCAATAACTCAAAAAATAACAGATGCTGGAAAGGATGTGGTGAAAAGGGAACACTGCTACATTGTTGGTGGGAGTGTAAACTAGGGCAACCTCTGTGGAAAGCAGTGTGGTGATTTCTAAAAGCTCTAAATATCGACCTCCCACATGACCCCGCAATCCCCCTACTGAGAATATACCCTGAAGAACTCAAATCACTCTATAAAAAATATACCTGCACACATATGTTTATCGCAGCATTGTTCACAATAACAAGAACCTGGAACCAACTATGCTGTCCATCAAAAGAGGACTCGATTAAAAAATGTGGTACATATTCATGATGGAATACTACACAGCCATAAAAAAGAACAAAATCATGAATTTCGCAGCAACCTGGATGGAACTAGAGTCTATAATACTGACTGATCTCTCACAGAAACAAAGATCTGAGTATCACATGTTCTCACTCATATAGTGGACCTTGAACATCTATCATAATACTATAAGAAAAGGACTGACAGTGTGGAAAACTATGGAGGGGGTAGGGAGGGGAAGGGTGGTGGGATTAATGATAGTCAATATCTATCTGGGGTTGGGGAGACACCCCTTATCAACAAGGGTGCCTGAACGATGCATATTTGTATACCTAACCCTTAACTGTACTCCACAATTTTAAAATAAAAGATATGTTTAAAAATATATCAATATAAGCATATATATTCTTATATAGCTTACATGGATTTTTGGTTCTCACTATATTTTACAGGTTTTCTTTCTAAGTTACAGTTCCTTTTTCTCTTGTTACATACGTCCCCTTTTCAGAGAACAGAAGAATCAAGAGACAAACAGTATTGGTTGGGTTCTGTCCAGTTGTCAGTTTAGGTTTCTCAATATGTGCAATGAAGAAGTATTGGAAAGCATAAGCAGGAGGGTCACAACTGAAATTGTGCTTTACAACTACTAGTAAAATGTCAGATTTAGAATGGATTGAAAGGAATTGATACCTGGATCAGAAAAAGCATTGTGGAAGCTAATTCACTTATTTTATTAAGAGATAATAAGGATTTGGATTACAGAGGTCATGAGAAGAGACAGCCATGTATGCAAGAGAATATGGGAAGGAGTTGACAAGTAACCAGATATTGGGAAGAAAATAAAAGTTTTGAAAAATCCAGTTTCTAAAACAGAACAACTCAATATGATGTTGTTATTAATATGAAGAGGGAGCAAGATGAACCATAGTTTGTTGGATTTGTTGTGCTGAAGGGACATTTCTGGGTATACCATTCAGAGGCAGGAGTACAGAGGACCCACCTCTGTCTTAGGCATAATCAGTTCCCTGCATCTGCTACTGATGTCCTTGAATTATAGAATATTTTATATGATTCTATATATCTGTTAATTTTTCTCCATGTATACTCACTCCCAAATTCTGTGACAATGTTAAGTGATGGAGCCCATAGGAAATTTGAACTGTCAGGGTTACAGCTTTCAGAACTCCCCCAGGTGCCATTGCAGTCAGCATCAGTGTGTGTGGCTTTCCCTTGCTTCCCAGGATGCAATATCCTACCTGTGACATCCTCACCCCACTCACTTCTAGTCACTTGTATTATCTATGACTGGAATTTGGAAGAAGGTTCTGTTTAAGGGTGGAGAAATTACTCCGGCTACTGCAAAAAGTCTACCAGGTACATGACTATCCAATTTGATGACTGGTACAGACCAAGAGTTTCTGAAGTGGGGATAGAAGAAGAAATACAAAGTATATTTCCTTCCGCCTCCAGGTGCCCAAACCAGGTCTCTTTCTGGCAGCAACATCATGGATGATCTCCATTTGCTATTATAAATTTAATATTAGCCATTTTATAGGTAATAAAATTTCTTCCATGCAATAGATTCCAAGTCAGTACTAATTCTGTATCTCATTATATGTGTCAATTTTTTTTTAGATACTTCATAGACACTTTTTGGAAAGTTGGGAGATTCTGAGTCAGGAATTGTTAAAAATGTTGTCTGGTTAAGGCAGGAGATAGGGTGTGTAGAAAAGTAGTGTATGCCTGGCATATAAAAATGGTATTCCAAGCATATGTTGGGTTAACTAAACCATGTCAATCATTTATAAAAGTAAAAGAAAAAGCAACCTAAATATTTTATGCCAATGATAGTCATCAAGAAAATTATAATTAATATTATTGTATCACAACTAAAGAAAAAAATCAAATATTAACTATGCTTGTGAGACTGCTCTCTGACATCTCAGATTAGTTTCAAATCATTGAATATCCAGCTTCTAAAAAGTGTTAAAGAAAAAATTATTTATGAGGAAAACTAATCTAAGAGCATACACTTCTCGGTTACTCTACTACAAATTTTAAATTCTTTTAAATGCATTCAAGATTCATTCATTCAGTTATCAATCATATATGTATTAAGCATTATATAAAACTATCCTCAATTATAGGAAAAGCAGAAATACAAATGAATTAATATAAAACTATATGACAAGTGCAGTAAGAACTGGAGCAGGTATCTAAACTCTCAAAAGATGATACAAAGAAGACAGAGGCAAGATTGATACCCTAAATGACCAAAGTAGGTTGGCAAGAAACAGTATGGTCTAAGTGGGAAAATAAAAATGTTTGGGCACTGGCATAGTTTAATCTCTAGAGGTGCAAGAAACCAAGTTAAGAGGCTGGGGCAATTTCAAGCAGTATTTGATACAGTCAGTTTTGTGGCTTAAATAGATTCAACTGTTACTTGTCTGGAATTAAAAATGACAGGATCAAGAACAAAGACTGGGAGTTGACTACTGATGAGGGTAAATTGGCCACATGAATAAGAAATATAATAGCTATAACCAGGGGCATCAAGTAAGGGCAGAAAAAAGGAAGGGGCTACCGAATATTTTAAGAGATAAAATCAGGAAGCTGTGAACTTGATAATTGATTGGACAGTGAAAAGAGGTTGGAATAAAAGATGATGGCTGGGTTTCCAGCGTAGAGAATGGGAGTTTGAGGATGCTGGCCAACTGAAATAAAGTATAAGTAGAATTTTTTAAAAGTGAAGGAAGAAGAGAAAGAGCCATTTTTAAGGAAGGAGGAAAACTCAATTTGGAGCACTATGAAATTGAGGTGCCTATGGACCTTTCAGCTGTGACTGTAGAAGGGAGGTTGATACAAATTTGACTAGCTAGTTGTTCAGGAAATACAGATTTAGAAGTCACTGATTATTGGAAGCATGTGAATAACAGAATGCATAAAGATTAAAGCGGGATGAGTGTAGTTGGAAACTCCAGACAGTGTCAACCCTTAAGGTAGGACATGCATGTGGTGGAGACATAGGAGGAACGGTCAGGGTGGCACAGGAAGAACAAATAATAATCAGGGTATTATGGAAATTAACAGACAGCCTTGAGAGTAAGTAGATAACAGGTATAAAATGTACCAGCTGGCTTCCATTAGGTAAAGACTAACCAATATTGACTGCATTTGGACATCAAAATGGCAATATAATCTTAGAGCAGTTCTGTTAAAGGGTGAAGACAAATAGATTCTAGTTAATTGACAAGTAAATGAAAGGTAGAAATGTAAATTCAGCACTATGAGCATGAGAGGAGAATCAGTAAGGATAACTAGAGGGTGGTGAATATTAGATTAGTTTACAAATAGGGAATTTGGAAACTGGAGAAAATCAATTTACACAATCAGAAAGCTCTATATCTGTAACACAGTTTATGTCATTAGATTTAAGAAATTCATTTTTGAATATAACATTGTTGGGGATAACACCCATTTGTCTAGATTGTAATGCCATCGACACATTCTCTTTTTTGATGTATTTTTTTAAAAAATAAGATCTATGTAATTTTTGTGTCTCCTTGTATGTCTGAGTTGCCAAAAATTGAGGAGTTAAATATTATGCCAAACTACAGAAAATTGTTTTAATGCTGGCATTAATATGCAGCCTTTCTTCTTTCCTTTCTTCTTGATTTGTCTTTCTGTAAAAGTTTTGTTAAGGCATTTTGTGGTATAAAATTACACTTTTTAAAGAAGCAGTGCTTAAATACACCAAACTATGCAGGTGTTTGTGTCTGCCCTTACAGTCAGGGTTAGGGGTGGGATATGTTCCTGGAAAGATCTGGTGCATATGAGTCCAGTGTTAAATTACAAAATATCCTGAGCTTCATCTTTCATCTTAGATCCTTGAATTCAGCTCCAAGAAATCTTACTAGTTTGATTTTTCAGCCAGAATTACTCAACTGGAAAATTATGCTGTTTTTAAAGGTAGGTAACTACTTTGTCTTTGAATCTAATTATGCATAATTACTTGAACAATGTAATATCTTACAACATTTATGTTAACATGAATTAAGAAATTATAACCATAGAGTTACAAATGACTCTGAAAAAATATTTGATTTAATTAAATATTAACAGAAAAATTGAAAGGTAAGTAACTACATGGTAATGATTCTACTGAACAACAGAATAAATTAGTTTTAGAATCAATATACTTACTAATCAATATTTGAAATGAAAATGAATGCATAATTCATCATTCCATAATTATCATTCAGTCAATCAACTCAGTATTGCTCTATAGAGAATTGTATTCTTCCTTTGACATTTTTAAAGTTAAATGTTGTCCATTTGGAATAAATGTGATTTAGGTAAACTTTCAGGGAGCACAGGTACATAGGATGCTATAAATGTCAAGGAAAAAATAAACCTTTTTCTCTTTACCCAAACATAATAAAAATAAAGCTATTATTGGTATACATTAAATAGTCACTGAAAAGTCTGCTTATCTTCAAAATTATCAACTGAGGATATCATCATTAAGAAAGGCAATAAAAGTATAAATTAAAATGAACCAATATTAGTGAGGATTATATCCAGAGAGTGTAGAAACATCATGTTAATCATCTCTGTATTCCTGACAGTGTCTAGCATAATATCTTGAAAATTCTGGGCACTCAATAAATGTGAATTAAATAAATGACATTTTGAATTATTTAATTGCAGGTATTTTTTTTTTCGAGGAATATATTTCACTTGCAGGTTTCACGATTATAATGTAATGCCTAATATGCAGGAAGCTGGCAAATGGAAGACATAATTCTTGACTCAGTTTCCTGATACTACTTTAATCAGAAACTATTCATCCAATGAGATCATTACTCCAAGCTCCAAACACCTGATTTGGTTTCTGAAATATATAATTACATGATATATACCACATACACGTTTAGGCAAAGTTCTGTGGTTCAATGATAAAGACTTAGCTATCACAAATCTATTGTTTTCTTAAGTCAAGATTATGACATTAGAGTTGCATAACCAATATATATATATGAAAACACATATATATATGAATATGAATATATATATATATGAAAACACATATATATGAAAAAGTAACACATATATTTTTCTTATCAGTGTTCATGATTATTATACATTTGGTGGAATTACTTGAAAGAGTGAAAACAATACCACTCAATTGAAGTGATTTGCATTGCTTAATTTGAGACTGCTATACTGATCTAATCTTATAAAGGCACTGATTGGCCTTATTGCCAGTATAGTCTGTTCACCATTACATGTGTCATATATAATATAGAATGGTGACTATACTTTTACTTTTTTCCCTTGTTGGAGTCAATATTTATAGAGAGCTTTAAGAAAGGGAATAATCTACATTTCTAAATTATAATATGTTTGAAATAGTATGTTGAAAAGATGACAAATGCATTATAATTAATTTCTCAGTAACAATTAGGGAAAAGATATCATTTACAAAACTTATCTTTAAATATGAAACATATGCAAATTTTATTTTTCTGATATGATAGCAATGAAAAAGGGAACTTTAATATAATGGAAATGAAATTTCAATATAATACACTGAAATATCTCAAATCTTCACATACATTTTGGTTTATTTTTGGAGTTAGAGCATAAAATTTCTCATGAAATGAAGTTAAATCAAACCTAACCTTTATTATATGGGATTATTGCAAAGATTATAAATATTTACATATCAAAAGCAGTTTAGGAAAAAAACTGTTAATTAGAAAAAAATCTATATTTACCATAGCAACTATTTTTATTTGAAAATATTGGACACATAGAGCTCTTAAAATAACATCAGTAACTCTTATTTATAATTTTTATTGTCTACATTTAACATTACATACGGATGTCACTTAAAACATACCTTTGAGTTGAATTTTATTGATATATTTTGGGATTTGCCTTCAGTGTTATATTTGGACTATCTAGTCAAGAAATATACCAATTATATGAGAGGGATTCCCCCAAAACTGGAATGTATTTATTGAAAAAAAATTGTGTATTTATTCATACATGTTTAAACTTCGGTCACCTTCAAAGTACTCTCCATTTGATGCAATACACCTCTCAAGATGCTTTTTTCAGTTCTCAAAACAGTTTTTGAATGCATCAATTTTTGATGATTTTAGTGCTTCTGCTGTTTGTTGTTTTACCTCTTCCACATTGGCAAAACATTTCCCTTTGAAGTTTTTTGTTTTTGTTTTTAATATGGGGAAACAACAAAAAAAGTATCTTGGGGTGAGATTGGGTGAATACAGACATAGGGTATGGGGGTCACGCCGTTTTTGGTCAAAAACTGATGAATATTCAGTGTTGTGTGGGCAGGTGCATTTGTAAGTCACCTATTATGAAATGGACAAAAGTATTGAAAGAATCTAAAAAAAAAATTTACTGAAACCAAACACAGTTTCTCATAGCAACACTAGCTGGTACACTGATGTCAGTGGGCTCCTATAGCACTTACCTAGCAGGGGTAGCCTGTACTACAAGGGTCCCTTCCTCTGAAAGATACTTTTGCTTTTGGCGAGGTCTTCCCCCAACACTGTAAATGATAGAGAAAAATCAACTCCACTGGCAAAAATTTACCATTTGATATTAGAGGTAGAGTGTTATACCATTACTCTGGGAATCTTGGGAAAGAATATGAAGATTCTTGAATGAGAAAGCACAATAAACATGGAGACAACAAAAACTAATGATATTAACCACTAATGTAAATGTCAAAGGTGTGTGGATGAGAATAGTCAAGAAAGGGAAATGTCAGGTTTCATATAATGTTTTCCAGGGTTGGTTAGAGGGAAAAAGATTTGAAAACAAAAAAACCCAATCGGCCTTATTGCAATGGAACAATTTTAGATGTGGTATCAAAAGCACTACTTGGTTTGTTTAAAAACTTGGCAATTTATGGGGCAGGACTGGCAGTAGTGGGATTCTTCTAGGGGGGCATTGTTAATAAAATTATATTTTGTAGTAAAATATATTTTGTGGTAATTACTATCAAATTTTAATGCCATCAGTATTGAAATAAGGATGGTGAACTTTATCAGTAGTTTTTAAAATAAGGTATTTACCAGAATCTTTTGTTGAGCTTTTCAGTATCATGTTTTTAAAATATGGTATCTATTCAGAATCTCTTGTTGAGCTTTTTAGTATCATGTAGACTGATTCCACCTCAGTAGGTCTCCTTGGAACAGCTAAACCAAATAATTGCCTTGTATGATTCATTTTTTTCCCTGGTAAGTGTCTCAGGTAATGAGATTAGGAGTATAAGAAAATTACTTTTCCATCACAACAAATCAAAATGATTCCCTAAAATACCAAATTGTTTTATGAAGTTTTAGTTTTCATTTGAAATCCTTAAAGTAGAAAAAGGGATCCAGCCTGAGGAAATAAATGGAACAAAAACCATGGGAGGACAGCATGGTTGGTTCCAGGTTCTTGCTATTGTGAACAATGCTGTGATAAACATACGTGTGCAGGTATCTTTTTTATAGAGTGATTTGAGTTCTTCACGGTATATTCCCAGTAGGGGGATTGCGGGGTCATATGGGAGGTTGATATTTAGAGCTTCTAGGAATCGCCACACTGCTTTCCACAGAGGTTGCACTAGTTTACATTCCTACAAATTAAAAAAATGTAGTACATATACACGATGGAATACTATGCAGCCATACAAAAAACCCAACAAAATCATGAATTTCGCAGCAACCTGGATGGAACTAGAGCCTATAATACTGACTAATCTCTCACAGAAACAAAGATCTGAGTATCACATGTTCTCACTCATATAGTGGACCTTGAACATCTATCATAATACTATAAGAAAAGGATTGACAGTGGCGGGAAACTATGGGGGGGGTAGGGAGGGGAAGGGAGGTGGGATTAACGGTAGTCAATATCTGTCTGGGGACGGGGAGACACCCCTTATCAACAAGGGTGCCTGAACGATGCATATTTGTATATCTAACCCTTAACTGTACCCCACAATTTTAAAATAAAAAAATATGTTCATTAAAAAAAAAACCACAGAAGGGTCGATTGTAGTCAAAAAATGCTGTTGTCCCCTGAATCTGAGAAGCACAATTAAAGTTAGAATCTATAACAAAGGAGGGAATACATTTTAAACTGAGATAAGCAAACAAACAAAAAACTAACGCATATTGACTTCAGTTTTCTAATACTTAAAATTAAGAGTGCCAACTAAGAAGCCTTAAATTTCACTTCTGATTCTATAAACCTATTTAGACCAAAATGTTGCATTTATTTAAATTACTCTTCCTTACACTTAACTATCTCTTACAGTTCACATTGTAACTCAAAAATATGTAAAATTATGTGTCCATTAAAAATAAAGCTTACAAAAGAGTAAATTTATTATTTTAGTATTTTTTAAAGCACATTTGAATGGGAACCATGTGCTTCTTATAAGTCTTTTTTGAGCCCCGCTTGGCACAAAGCCTAACTACTTGGTTTATCCATCCTACGACAAGGCCCCACTCACCTGGAGGCAGCTACAGGCGCGGAGTCTCACAATGAATAAGCGGCCTCTATGGGGCCTGCTTTATAAACTCAGTCCTATTAAATAATATCAACTGTCACACCTGGCTTTTAAAAATGAGAAATACTTACAAACAGTTCCCTTTGTTTCTTAACTTACTAAACGACGAAAACTAAATAACAACGTTCTTTCAATTATGCTTTTGCTTTCTCCACATGAGTATGCCAGGATCACTTGAGAATAAAGTCTTCTACTTATCTGTTGAGCAGTTCAGGCACAAACACCTGTCACGTAAGATTTTGCTACCAAAAAAAGTCAATATGTATCTCTCTAGTTGTAGAGGGATTTACAGTAGAACGGATTTTCATTTTCTCCTTGTATTTTGCTTTATCTTGAGTTTTAGAATGAATCTCACTTTTTAAATTCAACCTTTTACAATTGAATATCTGACTCCAGAAAAAGCTAAAATGACTTTGTTCAAGAATAGAAAATGGGAAAAGAGTGGTAAGTCACAGACTCTATTCTGCCATTTAAGATATCTAATTTAGAAATCCCAGAAGCTCATCCATTTCAACCATATGAGACATAATTATTTACAGAGGTTTCTTCCACACCTAACTTTACTGCTCTCTTCTTGACACCATAGAAGACACAATACATTGCCTGCCCTCTACATTGTAGAGAAGGTTACAATTTAATTGGGATAATGAGTAGTTATATAAAAATGACATAGTGAGATGAAACCTAAATAACTGTGTTCTGTATTAACAAAGAAGATTTCAAAAGATAGTAGCTCTTTCTCAACCATAGGAGACAGAAGGTTAAAGAACAATCTAGAAGGAAAAATTGGTTAAGTATCTTGAAAAAATAAATGAAACATATTGAGGTGCTTATAAATATTTTAAATTCACTAAAACAATACAGACAGCACACTCCAGAAATGTGCCACTTATTTTAAGCAAATATGGATGCTGTATTATCTTTTTTGCCTTTTGAATGGGTAGATTTCAATTTTTTTTAATTTTAAGGAGCTAACTGTTAAGATATTCCTGCTGTTGTGTTGTAGAGCCCAGTCATCTATTTCTTTCTGACTTTTATGACCTGAGACTCATGGTTGCCCTACCTCCTGACTCTTCATCAACTACACTGAGACACATTCCTAAACTGTCTTGATTCTTGCAGATATGATGTCCTGATGGTCACTTCATTAGCCTGAGTTTATGTTCTCTGGACTTCCTTCACTTTTTCCTAGGTTTCATGACAAAGGCTTGAACTTGTGTGATTCGGCCTAGAACACTGTGTGTTGATCATCACCAGGAGAACAGAACCCAACCCCAGCTTTTAGGAGAACCCATGAGTGAGAAACAAGTCTCCGCTGCCAGAGGCCACTGAGTTTGTGTCTAATGATTGTTGAGAAATTTTTTTTTTTTGAGTTGGAGTCTCACTCCATGCCCAGGCTGGAGTGCAGTAGACAAATATTATTGATAGATAGATTCAAGACAGAAAGTGAATTTTATTTTCCTAAAAGTCAAACACATTTTTAATGCTTACTTAGCTCAGCTAACATATTGTAGCCAAAATTAAAGATGCATGTCCTTCTAGGTGGGGTGAAACTGAATAATGCTTGGAGGGTGCTTGTTAACTATTACAACAGCTCCCAAGGTTGATGTGCCATCCAGCCCACACACTGTGGTCTGACTGATGGATAGGAAGAGAGAAAATAAAGTGAACAGTAAATACCGTGTAAAAGAATGATTATGACTAAAGAGCTCCAGCATAATTAGATCCATAGAAGACATTTTCAGTTTCTAAATTTATACCTGTCTACACCCATGTGCAACACATGGAGAAATATTGGATTTCTTCTTCTGCCATTAATAATGGATTGACTAATTATTAACAGACCAAAAGCAAGAGCAACTATTAGCTTATGAAAGGAGAGTTTTTTTATCTTCTTATTTTGTATTGTACAACATTATTCATAATAATAGTTACAAGGCAAATTGCCTTTTTCTTGTACTAAATGAGCTCTGAAGATAATCTAAAGATTAAATTTTAAGCAGTGATATATGGAGTCACATAAACACTAAACTACATAAGAATATTGATGGACCATTCAGTAGGCCAACTATGGGTATTCCCATGTGCCCCAGAGTAGAATATCGACAAATCTCTGCTACCAAGAGGTAGAAAGAACATTTGTGAGTGTGCAAAAAGACAGATGAGAGATTGCCAAAGATGCTTTTTGCTTTAAGGAGACAAGACACTGGGTATGGTTTTTTTGTTGATCTGCTTAAGAGCAAAAGATTTCATTCATAGAACATGCTCTGGTAGCATAGATGAGGCAAATGTAAGTCCTTGATGAGGTTTTATGAAAAAGTATAAACCTTCCTTTGCTCTCCTTCTTTTGTTCTGGAGCAGAGAGAAGGTCAAAGCAGATTACTCAACAAATAGAAACATTACCAGTTTAGAGTTCCTTTTGATGAAAAAGGAATAGAGACTCATCAAATAAATCTTTTAAGGTTTCTCTGGGATAAAATCTATACAATAATGCATGAGAAAGGATATTCTAGAATGGATAGAGCCATGTACACTAGGAGTGAGAATACTGAACAGTGAATCAGCTCTTTTCTTTTAAATCAGATTCAAGATAATCGAAATAGAACCCACTCAGAAAAATCGTCCTTACAGAAAAACACTGGTTGGATGCTCACATATATTCAGTACATTGGTGTTGAGTTCCTGTTATATGCCAGACATTATACTCAGCTGGTATATAATAGTGGTAAATATATACATATATCTTAATTAGACATAAAACATATATTTATTATATACACATATGTGGTCAAAGTTAGGCCGACTGAACAATAGTATCCAGGATATAAAGCACCCCCACAGAAAAAGGCTCACTTATCCTATTCCACATATTAAAGTATCAGAAGGAAAATCCAAATTCTCCTATTTCTGCTTATTGCAAATCTGAGTTGGGCTAGTCAACTGGTACTTCCGACATGACATGTCTTAAGCTGAACTCATCACTCCCAGATACATTTCCTTTTGTATATTTTGTATCTCTGTTATTGTCAATATTATTTATCAATTAGTCACCAAGTGCTTTTGAACTTTTGTTGACTATTCTTGAATGTCTTTTTCTGGATATTTCTATTATTGCTGATAAAAATCTGTTTTTTCAAAAAATATTTTAATAGTTCCTTTATACTTTTAGGAGATAATCCAAATTTCTTTATTTAGCATGCAAAATTATTTACTATCAGTTCTCTTACTTACCCAACAGATTCAGTGATTCTTTCTTCTTCTCTCAGGTTTCTGAGTCTGAAATCATCTCTGCGATTTGAGCATTCTGTCACTACTAGCGGTATTACTTTTCATCTCTCCCACACCTCTATACTTTCACATATTTTAGCTTTAACAGTACTTCCTCAACAACAAAATAAAAATAAACAACCTCCCCTCTTAAGATTTAATTGTCACTTTTAAATGCATATATATATTATAGTACTTAACACATCATATTGCAATTTTATAACATGTTTGTTAAATGCTGGACTCCTTCTGGGTTTTAAACCTCTACATTCTCTATGATGGGCATATTTTATGCCATAAAAGCTGTTGGTATTAATAAAATATAAATAAATATATGCTTAATTAATAGAAGTAGGTATTAGTAATTTAAAATATAGCTATAATAATAAAAAATAAAATCTTGACAGAAACAAAGGCATTCAGCTATATGGTTTGCAACTCAGATAAAACTTCTGCAATTATAAACTCAGCAATAATTTTCTTCTCTGAAGCAGAGGTTAACGGAAACATTTTTATTTCATACTTACATAATTTAATAAATAAATTTGGTTCCTAAGAATGTGAACATAAATAAAAGAAATTGTCTAGATATATTTGATAAGTATCCATTAACATCGCTTATATTGTTGGTCTCTATATAGAATATTTATTTTTACATCAAATGACATTATCCTGGAAACACTTAGTAGCTTTATGACAGTATTTAAGAAAACAACTATCTTGTTTTGCAATTTCTTGTGATATCGACAAACCAATTTGTCAGTCATAGTGGTTCAGGGGCTGGATAGCTAAAAATAATGTTACACTTTTCCAAGCAAATCTTTGATGTTTCTAAGGTCTACTAATTATACTCTCAACTGCATAGTATCAGATAACTAAAACCCTTGAATAATTTATGTCATGTCTGCTTTGCAGCTTCTGCACCAAAAACCAAATATAAATAAATATGATTCATAGATAGGTAACAAATTTCTTAATTGTGGCTTGTGTACCTTATATGTACATTTATCAGTTTAGGAGGCAATAATATGCTCTCATCACATATTCTGAGTTGTTAGATGACTCAAAATTATTATTATTATTAGGTGCACAATTAATTTGGATTTGCTTGTATACTTGAGTTGCTCATATTATACAAGTGAATTCATAAGTATGAAAAAAATTACTTGTAGATCATGTACTGATTCTGGCCTTCAGGAAATATGGTTATGACTCAAAAGAGATGAGCATACTCTACCTTGTTCAGTATATTTTAAAATAATATGAAGACTCATAAATTTAACCCACATTAAAAATGAATGGAGTTGGTTCCAGTAAGTACCCTACATATGAACTCTCAAGCTGTGAACTTTTAAAGATGCGAATGTGTGTTCACATGTATAATCATGTAAGTTAGTTCATGTGTCTGGTGTACATTGTTGTGTGCATGCATTCTCTACAAATGGTTGTGCTTTTTGTGTACTTTACTGTACAGTGCTGGATACAGTACAGTAGTACGGTATATTTCAAACCCAGAATGTCCAGAAGCAAGTGTAAAAGCCGTGGTGTTGCAGCTTGTGCTGTCCTATAGCTGATTGTGTTAGTTAGGTACCTAGGCTAACTTTGTTGGACTTATGAATAAATTGGACTTACAAACATGCTCTTGAAAGGGAACTCATTCATATGTAGGGAATTACTGTATATAACTAAAGTTCTTTCTTAAAAGGTTTCATTCAAATCAAGCAATATCTGAACACTATTGACAAACAAGTATATCTGATTTTCTAATTGCTGGATTCATCTAGTTTTATCTTTGTTCAACACTAATCTCGTGTAGATATGTTAATAACGCATATACCTTTACCTTTAAACAATTGGAGACATAAGAGTTAAACACTCCCATAATAATTAGATTTCTGAAATAGAAATTTGATCCTATGAGTCTCTTATGTGCGTCTAAAAGCTACTCATAGAATAATATCTGAATCCTCTAAAGGACACACACTTCCCAGTTTGAATTATTATATGCAATTTCTGTTGTTTTTTTTAATAGTTCACATGCTCCAACCACTAACGTTGCCTGAAGATGTTGTGCAATTTCATACCTTTTAAATGCTCCCTTTGCCTGTTTTAAATGTTCCCTTTGCCTGTTTAGGGATAATTTGATTTGCCTCTTGCCCAAATCAAGAACCCTGACCTTTTCCTTTATGTCTCAGATCAAATGTTACTTCCTCTGTCAAATATCCACTGAATCCTCCTGGAAGCAAGTTGCTCTTTTCTTTATACATAAAATAACTTTTATACATCATTTTTATGGATTTTATTACACTGTATTGTAATTTTTTGTTTGAGATCTGTTTTCCCCTTTAAAGAATAAACTCTTCCTGCTTAGGGAGCCTGTTTTATGCTTCTCTATATCTTCTAAGTGCATTGCTTGGTGCAGGGCTTCCAGTAGCAGTTCAACAAGGGCATAATTCATTCTGGCACATATAGGAAGGGAAAATGATAATGATAGAAAACTCCATCATTCAGTCTTGGCTTTAGATTTAGGCATTGCCAATGCCTTTTGATCTTGAAGAAAAATTGCTCTGAGACACAAACACCTACATTTTATTTTCAGATGTGCTAATGCTTGGATTAAACCACCACTTTACCTCCCGTCTTATTTACAGTTAATGAATATGTTAATTGTTCTCAATCTAAGGTCAGCAGAATAAGATGTGATATAACTTAACAGTGTGAAAAGTAGTTTCTTTTCATAAGTACACCCAGTATGTGTTCCTGTTGTGCACGTAATCCATGGTGCAAAATAAAACAACTAAAGAACTATTACCGCAAATAGCATTAATAGGAATGAGCTGAATTCAATTTTTTTCAGCTATCATTCAAAAGGGATTTATAAAAACATTAAAGGTTTTTTTAAAGTATGGTGGAAACTTGCTCCATTAGATGCCGATGTGGTTATTATTAGATGTTTCCATATGACTGTTTTCAAGAGGTCCATGAAATTTTAATTTACTTGAAAACGTAAAACGCAGAGTTATTTGTTTTGACATGTTTAATCACTTTTCCATTTTAAAGCTAAAGATGAGAAGACACTGGGAAAAGTAAAAGAGAAGACAGTGTCAGTATGAGCACAAAGAAATGAGAGATTTGCAAATGAAACTTCACATTATTAAATTGTCATTTAGCTGAGCATTTTTATTACTTCTTTAGAACATGAAAAGCATATAAATTGTTTTTTGTTATTGCTGATTTAATGTGAAATTATTAAAGCCCTCCAAAAAAATCAATAAAGTCCCACTATGTGCTACTAATTTAATTACCAATAGCGAAAACATCAAAATGTAATAAAAATTTGAATTAAAGTTTAATAATTTATTATCTGTTTTATGGTAAATAGAGTATGTTTATATTTAAATGGAATAAAAATATGCAATTCATTCATACTGTTTGTTCATTCACTTGTTCATCCATCTAACCAAGGACATTAAAGCACATACATCTGTACCAGGCACTGGACTAGCCTCTTGAAAAACAATGAGAAAACAGAAATGCAGGATCCTAATTTTCAAATAGCTTATATTAGTGGTAAAACTAAACATGAAACAAATACAAATTGAATTTCATATTATTACAAATAGATGATAAAGGAAATAAGCAGAGTACAATAATAGAAAAAAAGGTAAGCTTTGAAGAGTATGAAACGCTTAGGAAGCGTGTCTTTGAGGAAGTGCCTCAAACCTAGTAAATGAAAAGAAACAAGACAACTGCTCTGAAAAAGCACATTTACAGGAAGGCACTGACATTTACAAAACAGTTATATTTGTTTGCAGTCAGACTATCTTCTTCTTCCCCCTTTTCAGTAGCCTCTTCCTTCTGACTATTTCTTGTACAATATTCACAACAAAATTGGGCTTTAGGAAAGACAGTGTGAAATTTCTTCCAGAAATACTTGCATTTTAATAGAGGTCAAAACCCCTGTTCATCACCATGGAAAGAAATAAGTGCTCTAATGCGAATGTTTCTGGCATTATGTGCTCAGTACATTCTGAGGACCTGGAGGAGGAATGGAGGGTCTTTCTTGGCCTCACAGAAATGATACCATGAGGCAGTAACTGAAGATCAGCCCTGTTGACGGCTTCTTGATAATATTTTGTTTCTTGGGCTGCTAGCAGGACATCAAGCAGTCAGGCCTGGAGACAAATGAAGAGTGGAGCCAGGTGTGTTTATGACATGAACTTTCTGGCCTTTCTGGGTTTATAATTAAGAGGAAGGGTGGAGATGGGGGGAGAAAATTCACAATTTTTTTCTTTTCCTGTGAACTCCATATAGGGCTCAAGGTTGTGTGATATCAAAGGTGACATATGGTTGGAATCATGTAAGTATGAAGTGAAAAAAGTAATCCCTTCTAGGAGAATGTCATAGTTACTTCCATGTTTGGTACATAATGTGATGAGGTCATATGCATGATCAATCCTACTATTAAAGCTCAAGGTTTGGGGAAGAACTGTAAAGGTCATTTGACTCAAGGACAGACATCTTTCCTACCATGTACTTGAAAATCCTTGACATATCCTTGTGTTGCCCTCCTGAAAAGAGTCGTGTTTTTTCTAATTGCCTCTCAAGATTTTTTCACGACTTAAGTGAGCTGACATCAATGAAAAGACGTTTAAAGCACACGCTGTGTGTATGCGAGGTGTATGCAATGCAGCAAAAGCAAGAAAAGTCAGATGAGGATTACTAAGAGAAGGGCAGAGATCATTTTAATATATTTGACAATTTTGCATTGATTTTTCTCTGGCAAACAAAGTAAAGCGTTTATGAGGTTAGTTTAAATGTCAGAAATGAGAACAAGGCATGTATTTCTGTGTTTATTCAGAACATTTCCCTCACATACTGTAGGTGCTAAAAGTTATCATAAAGTCTTTTTTTTTTTTTTTTGGTTCATCAATTTGTATAATATAAAAAGTGGCAACTCAATATAATTTTTACTTACCAATAGACCAAAACCCACATATGATACTTTCAGTCAAATAGTAAACCATTGTCTCTCAGCTCAAAGCATATCTTTCTATAATCGGAATGTGATGCTGAGTTTGAAGTTCTGAAAATGACATTTTTTCCTTTGCCAACTGGCTCTATGTTAGACTCTGCAATACATGCAGGTATTAGAGGAAGACTGTCAGGCAAAAGGAAAAAGAAGGAACTTGTTCCTTCCCATTTAGTTTATTGGTCTTGTCAGCATTGCCATAAAAATAATCCTTTACTTTATGTACTTGCAAGTGGCACTGGTAGCAACCGGTTCCCATTTCCAGATTTCTTGTACTCTGAGGTATTTCAACACACATGGGCAAGTACTTGTACTCTGAAGTTTGATCTCAGCTTCTCAGGGTCTCTCCTCAAAAGTGCTTAAGGTATTGGCACAGGCTGGGCAACACTATGTTCTCAGTGGCGTCTTTCCCTACTAAAATACAAGGTGGGACCCAAAATAATGGACATATTTTTTGGTGAGCATGGCTCTTGAAGTACAAGCTTCCCCGGCTGGGTAAGCACAAGGAACCCATCGGCGTTAGTTACCAGATAGCCTTGTTGTGAGAGGTTACCTTCCGTCTCAGTGAATTATTTGGAGATTCTGTCAATGCATTTGCCCATTTCATGATGTGTGATTTACGAGCACACCTGCCCACACCACGCTTAGTCTTCAGTAGTTTTTTCCCCCAAACAGTATGACTCCCATACCCTACCCTCTCTATTCACCTGATCTTGCCTCGAGTTACTTTTTGTTGTTGTTGTTTCCCCAGATGGAAAAACCCTCAAAGGGAAATGTTTTGCCCATGTGGAAGAGGTAAAACAAAAACAGCAGAAGCACTAAAAGGCATCAAAACTGATGAGTTAATAAAATTGTATTAAGCAGTGGAAAAAGCTTCTCAATAGGTGTATTGTGTCAAACGGAGAGGACTTTGAAGGTGACTGAAGTTTAAACATGTAAGACTATAAATTTTTATTAAGTAAACATATAAGTTTAAACATGTAAGACTATAAGTTTTTATTAAGTAAATTTGGCAATTTTTGGTCCCCCCTCATATGTACTATGACTATATATACTTAATTTGACCTAGTACATGCTATATATTATCATATTATCAAGCACATACATGATAGAACATACTAAGATAAGCATGCACAAATTATTCTCAATAATATATATTATGCTTAATTGTGTCTGATATTGTGTATAGGAATAATCTTTACTGATGAGTTATTCTTGCATTTACATATGACATTAAATCTTTAATTGTGAATGGTGCATTCTACCATTAAATCCCTATCAGCATCCAGATCACCTATGCAGAAGTCTGGTTCCCATTTCTGTAAGAGGCATCCTCCAGATTCTTATGGTCTAAAAATTTAAACTGTTCGTTCCTTCAGTATCTACATTATCTGTTGCTTTTGGTCTGCTTCAACTGTTATAACAAAATGCCATAGATGGGTGGCTTATGAAGAAAGAACAGATATCTATTTCTCACAGCTATTATGGTTGGAAAGTCCAGGATCAAGGCACTGGCAGATCAGTGTCTAGTGAGAGACTCCTTCCTCATAGTCGGCCGTCTTCTCGCTGTGTCCTCATGTGTCCTCACATGGCAGAAGGGGCAAGGATCTCTCTGAGGTCTCTTTTATAAGAACATTTTATTAATGCCATTCATGAGGGCTCTGCCTGCAATACCTAATCACCTCCAAAAGCCAATAAAATTTGGAGAAATATCAACTTAAAGACTAGGATTTCAATATATAAATTGGCAGGGTGTACAAGCATTCAGACCTTCACACCTGTATTGCCTCAGCAGTCCTCTTTTGCCATTTTAGTCTGTCAGTGTCTATTTAGCCATTTCACTCTATTAAATTATCTCTGTTGAAATAACTGGATGATTTCTGTTTTTGTAACTGGATCCTGACTGCCTTCAATAGCATACTAGGACACAATCTAACCACATGTTTTATGTCTTTTATTCCTATCAGAAGCCATATCATAGATATATTTATCTGTACTTCATATATTTAAAACATTCAGTAGTCAGTAATATGAAAACTTCTTGTAAACAAGGATAGTTTTAAAAGTTGCTGGTTTCTGTTCAATATCTTTTTTGGAAGTAGTTAAAAACAGAACTTCCATTTGGTGCATTATGTGCATTTTATTTCTATTTACTAGAAGTGGTGATGAAAAATAGGACAGCATAAACTGTATTTTCTAAAATACTTAATGCTTAATAAATAAAATCATAAAATGAAAGATATTTTAAAGTCAATAAATATTATCAGTATGTGAGCATCTACAATTGCTTATGATAAAATAAATACAAATACATTTGTTTGTGAATTCTAAGTAAAAGTCCACACTTCCTTTAAATAGGTTCATTTTAACTCAATTCAGAAGAGATTGAAAGTATTCCTTAATTTTGTATAACCTATTGGATCATTTCATTGTCAAATAAACATTTTTTTATTTATTTTAACTGGAAAAAAATTCTTTCATTGCAATTTCTCATTCAACTATTCATTTATTTTATGCCAAATTTCTCACATGAGAAGGTTGTACTTTCCCTTTCTAATTCCTCTGATCTTACTTATCTCTTTTTCAATTAAAACCATTTTATCCAGCTTTCACCTTTGCTGCTCCACAGAAACTGCGTTCTCTTATCAAGGTCATTATGAATGTTATTACATTTAGTGGATAATTCTCAGTTCTTATCTTTTTTGGTATCTTAGTAGTGTCATACCTTCTTGACATCATTTCTTTGCTTCTTTCTGACACTGCACTTTCTTGGAAGAGTAATCTTTGGCTCTTTTTCTCCTACACAGCGTACCCAGTCCATCAGGGAATTGACTTCAACTTATATTCAGACTCCAACTACTTCTTAACACTTCAACTCTTTTTCCACTACCACACCATCAGCTGTCACCTAGACTGAACAGTTCTCTCTGTTTCTATACCTGGATTCTAAAATCTGCTTTTTAACACAATAGCTAGAATGAACATTTATGATGTGAAACAGATGATGTCACCTCTATGCTCAAAACTCTTCATTTGCTTCCTATTTCACAAAGAGTGAAAGTGTTTTCAAGGTGAACTATTAGCCTTATGTGTGCTGTTCACCTCATTACCTTTCTTTTTTAACACCTCTCATGTCATTCCATCTTGTTCTGGAAACACTGACTTCTTTGCTGTGCTTCAAACACATGAGGTAATCTACTGTCTTTGGGTCATAGTTTGGAATTTCTCTTTGTCTTGAATACTCTTTCTCCAGATATCCACTTGGCTTACTTTCAAACCTGTGTAAAATTATTTTATCACCTTTGTTATAAAGTCTATGCTGATGTGCTTTACCCTGTTAAGTGTTCACTCCACTCATATTCCAAATCCTAATCCTACTCCTTTTTTGCCATAGCACTTTTCACTATCTCTTCCATCATTCTATATAATTTCTGCATGTTTTATTTATAATCATAAACTCTTGTTTGTCCACTTTTACCACCGTTCAAGCTCTCTATAGTCCAGGAATCTTTGCTTTGCTCATTGGTTTATATTAGGTTCCCAGAACACAGTAAGTATGGCACAGAGTAAAACGTTCAATAAATATTTGTCACATTCATGTAGAAACTTATGTAACAATTCAGTTTTCCTGACAAATCTTTGCTTCCCTCAAATGACTTCCTATTGTTCCGTGGAGAAGACAGTAGCACACTTATCTTCTTTATAAATTTACTTCCTAAAAATTATCCCTTCCTTCACCTAGCTAAATTGGAAGCATACTCTAAAACTCTACTCAAACTATATATTTTGTACGCCCTTCCCTTATCTCACTAATTTGAAATGATCTCCTTGTTCTGAATTTGTAAAGACAGCACAGACCAATAAGAACTTCCAGAATGAAGTTCAGAAAACATACTCCGTTCTGGATCATGTTACTACATAGGTCTGTAACCCTGGGCTGATCCATTAATATCGCAGCCTCAATTTCCTCATTTTAAAACAAACTGTGCATATTATTACCTGTGTGACTTCTTTTTTATTCTATTTTCTATTACCTTAAATATAATTTAAGCACAATGCTTAGAGTACAGTACATATTTGTTTAATGACCAAACATTATTTAGTTAATGATCAACCTATTATTTTAGCATTAAACCTAATACTTTTAAAAACTCATATGATAAGCTACATACCCATTTATTTATCTTTTCAACTTTTATTAAAAATTACTTGAGGTATTGAGGTATTGATTTATGTTTCCATACTACCAAGATTGTTACCAACAACACAGTAACAATAAAACAAGCCTAATATTTATAAGAGACAGTTACCCTTCTAACCATTTCACACTTAATTCTTATTGCTAGCCTAGATGGAAGATATTACTATTATCCTCATTATATCATTTTACAAAGGAAAAGAAATTAGTAGTTCATAGATATTTATGTACAAAGAGAGACCCAAAAGAACCCAGAATTTATTTATTTAAAAAAGTATACTTCTTCTTACATGTTTAAACTTCCACTGCACAAAACACTTTTTGAACTCATCAATTTTGATGCCTTTTAGTGCTACTACTGTTTCTTTGTTTTACCTCTTCCACACTGGCAAAACATTTCCCTTTGAGGACTTTTTTCATCTGGAAATAAACAAACAAAAGTCACTTGGAGCAAGATCCTGGTGAATAGGGAGGGTGAGGCACAGGGGTCATATCATTTTTGGTCAAAAACTGCTGAACACTCAGGATGGTGTGGGCAGGTACGTTGTTATAGTGGAAGAACCAGTCACAAAAGAAATTTGTTTGCCACAAAAAATTTCACTGAGGCCGAATGCTGCCTCTCACAGCAATGCTAACTGGTAAACTGATGCCAATGGGTTCCTAGAACATTCATCAAGCAGGAAAAGTCTGTTCTACAAGGGACCTGCCCTCCATATTAAAAAAAAAGAGAATTCTGGTTTTTTTTGCAGGGGTCCTCCCTCATATATAGTAAATTTGAAACCAGGCATTTGGGTTCTAGGCTCCAAATAACTACCACAACCTATTGACCCTTCTTTATTGCTCAATACATTTTAATTATTTAGTGAACACAGTAAGTGATTGAAAGGCAGAAAACAGAACCAATGACTAGTTGGTGCTTTTCTGAAATGAAACTTTTTGAATATGACTAGATTAATACTATTTAATTTCCTGAAGCAGAGTTAATCTCCCGTGTACATGAGTCATTATCTTTGCTAAAAACTTCTTATGCTGGATCCTGGCTATTTCAGCATTGTAGTAATCACTTAATTCAAAATGTATATTTGGGGCATCCAGAAATGATGCTTCCTACCATTTTCCAGCAGTACAAGGTGAAGATGATGCTTGCTACCATTTTCCATCAGCAAAACAGGGTAACACAGTTTTTCCACGGCTGCATCAGAGAAAAGGAACTTGGATGCAGAAGTATATCCAAACTTCAAAATTAACAAGGAAGGCTTCCCAAAGACAGTTTCATTTCCAAATTAGTGCATGGAAGCCAAAGATAGTCCCAGCTGTTCTTCCCAGCTCTGCATTCTGGTAGAAATGATTCAGGATATTGGAGCAACGCATTAAAAAAAAAATCTTCAAAGGCACTACCATATTTTGGATTTGCAAGCAAAACAGACTGCCAAATACACGCTAACTGAAAATTATGTTTTATGTGTGCATGTTTTTTCTTTTTTCTTGGTTTTGGCTTTACCCTTTAAAAAAAACTTTCCATAAAATTACTGGCAAAGAAACAAAACAATTATGTTGACACAGGTGAAAGTAAACTGAAGAATGGAAGTACTAAATTTAGGCCACTAAATTAGATTTTTGCCTGAAATACCCAGACAAGATGTGAATATTTGAGTTGTCATCTAACAGTTATTTCACAAGATTGGTGTAAAAAAGTAGAGTTTATATTTAGTCCTATTTGGTCATTTGTTATTTCTAACAGCTTGTATGCTAGATACATGTGACTTTAGTATCATTTAATCTGTCTATTTTCCACATTTTTTCCCCGCTGCCTAAACTTACAAAAGAGTAATTATACTCATGCTTATTATTTTCCTCACACCAGTTTCCTCTTATTCAGCCTTGGATTTACTGAACATTTTCCCTGACTTTTGGAACATTTGCCACGTCTTGTTTTTCATTAGTATGGGCTTCTAGAAAGAGCAGGCATTTAGGAACAGAGCCAAATTAATTCCAAGTATCAACCCTGCCTCAGTAGAACTTAGAGAATTTGTGTGAGCTTTTTGAGCTTTGGCTTTGGCTTTCTCTTTATAAAGAGGAGGATCATACAAACTTCAGTTGTTGTGACAACTTATGTGATGCAAAATAGGGTCAAGCACTTAATAGTAGCCACAAAGAAACCCTTCGAAGATGTTAGTTCTATGCTTTCTGTTTATTGGTTTTCATTTTTTAAAAAGTCTTGATCGAAATTCTATTTCTTTGTAGTCCGCTTGGGCTCTTTTCAAGTTTTGCCTTATTTGTCCATCTCCTTTCTAAAATTTCTAGTTTCTTTTCCTTGTGTTCCAATCTCTCTGATTACTTACCTACTCTGTTTTTCTTTGAACTTTTGCCATTTTGAGCATACATATTGTGACTTCCCAACGGGAGTGGGAGGAAGATGTTGAAAAGGGAGTAAACAAGAAATTAACATTGATCATTCATAAGTCTATGACAATATTTTCCAGTTTTCAAATCACACTAGCCTTGGTTTTCTCTACCAAGTGGAAATGGCATCTGTCCTCTCAGAGCCTTCCACAAAATCAGTAAGCAGTAGACTCTAGGATAGAATTTTTGTACTACTTACATTTCTGCCTTGCACTTAAACAAGGTCTAAGTTGTGCATTTCTTGTTATACAGTTGCACACTTAGGTTATTATATTTTTCTATTGTTCTTGAGGAATGTTACATCTGTGACTTTTAGTATGCCACAGTCTCTACTGTCCATTCTCTGTCTTCTATTGGTATTTCCTCCTCTTATCAAATTCTAGAAGGTAAAGTTCCTGGAGGCTTAGTTTGGGACTCTTTCTTCTTCTCTTCCATTCTTACACAGAAAAGTAACCCAACCCTATGATTCCCAATACTATCTATGTGCTTATGACTCCAGCCCTGATTCTTCTCTGAGCTCCAAACACACATCTCTAACTGGCAACTTGACTTGTCCACATAAATATCAAGGAGACATCTAAAACATAACATGTTTAAAACAGGACTGAACTTTCTCCAAGCTCTTCTTGTTCTTTTCCACATCAGCCAAAGGTGGTACTATTCAGTAATTCAAGTGATGAATCTGTTTCAGTCTTGATTCCTGTCTTTCTTTCACCTTCCACGTAGAGCTATTGCTGAGTCATGATGGTTCTACCTTTTAAAAATTTCTCAAATCCTTCAATTTCTCTTCATCTCTATGGCTATCATCATTGTCAAAACTACCACTGCTTACTCCTGGACTGTGCAATAGTTTCTGCCTTGTCTCCTTACCTCTTCATAATTTTCACTCCATAATCTATCTATCTATCTATCTATCTATCTATCTATCTATCTATCTATCTATCTATCTATCATCTGTTATTCACTTAGTAGACAGAAAGATCACTGAAAAATCACGTCATATCACTTTCCTAATAAGAAATCCTTCTACAGGTTTCAAATCTAATCTTTTACCATCATTTGGTTTCTACCTACCTTTCCAAGTCATAGGGCCTCTGTCCTTTGGGATTTTCATATTCTAGCTAGACCCTTTCTTATCTTTTATGTCTGGGCCTAAATTTTATATCCACAAATTTTTGTCATCTAGTTTTGCATATTTTCTTTATAGCTGTTATTATAATCTATATTTTGTATATTTATTTAATATAGTGAGGACCTTCTGTTTATATCCCCTATTCTTCACATACTAGTTACCCAATATGTAATAATGAATGACCCAGGGAAAGAAGGATTTGTGTGTGTGTGTGTGTGTGTGTGTGTGTGTGTGTGTGTGTTTGCAATCTGCAAATAAGACTGAAATCAGAGATGAGAGGATTGTCAAGGAGGACTGTGACTTCTCTTAGTATGTAATTTATGACTCTCACCTGGTGGTGCTGTATAATTTTTTTGTAGACATCAAAGACCAACCAGGTTAATAAAGGGTAGTAAAGGAATTAGAAGGAAGGTTTGCCTTCTTTGTTCAGCAATTATAGCAAAGGAGTAGCATCTAAGGTGTCATCAGTAGCAAAATTAAAGGCCCACTTAGGAGTAGGTAATAGTAAGGAAGGACACATGATGAGAAAAAGGAACTTCGAAGTTGACTACTCACAGAAGGTGCAAGATAATCGTGACCACCAACTCACATAGAGGAAGCTGAACAGCAGAGGTGTTCAGTGCTCACTCTCATCCTTGACAAATCATCCTTCAGAGAGACCTGAAACACACCTTCAGGTCTTCCTCTTTGGCCCTCCACACAGAACTCTAAGGAGCACACTTAGTTTCTGTTTGTTTGTTTTGTGGAAGGGGTATCATTTACTGAATTCAAAATACAGGGGGTTTTTTTGTATCTATAATTGGCTTACCTTAGATAATAAAAAGACATTGCATTGGGTCACCACAAAGCAGGTTTACATACAACCATCAATTTCAGAAAGACACAAGAAAGTTAAGTCTCTATCTGATACCAACAGAGGTACTCTTTCCTTGATTATAAGAAAATGATGTATTTTTAGAAATTATAGCTATCAAATTTACAGAATTGCAAAACATCAAAACACTTTAGGCAAAAAAACTCTTCATTTGTAAGAAAAAGGTACAATGTCTTATTTTGTATTCTTTGCATAAATTTTAATTCTTTCTTGTGGAACCAAAACCTCCTGAAGCCCTTTCAGTGCCGTCTAGGACTTAAACTTCTATTGCTGGTTAAAAATCCTTTCACAAGTGAGCTGTGAAATTTGATCACATTTTTTTTTTACTTCAACTTTTTCTTTGCCAGAATTAAACAGTACAATACCAATATTTCCTCTATAACACCAGTCTCTATGTCTGTAAAGTGCTTTGCAGTCAAGCCAGAGTATGGAGCAACTTTCTGTAACACCCAGAAGGAAGAGCTATCTGAATGTATGTTTCACAAAAGCTTTCCCCACAGGTGGTATTGAATAATCACTGGCACTTTACAGGTCATAGCCCACAGGTTACATGGGCCAGACATGACACATGTCTCTTCCAAGCAGAGTGTGGCAGAGTGAGAAGGTAAGTGGAAGAGAGAACACAGGAAGCAAGTAAGAGCAGGATAAGCCCCGGGAACACACTTTACAAATGATTATTTATTTTATTTTTATTTTTAGATCTCACTCTGTCACCCAGGCTGGAGTACAGTGTCTCAATCACAGCTCACTGCATTCAACCTTGAATTCCTGGGCTCAAGTAATTCTCTTGCTTTAGCCTTCTGAGTAGCTGGAACTACAGGGTCAGGGAACAATGACTAGTTTTGTGATTTGTTTTGTTTTTTAACTTTTGTAGAGATAGGGTTCTTTCTATGTTACTCAGGTTGGTCTCAAACTCCTGGCCTCAAGCAATCCTCCAGTCTTGGTCTCCCGAACACTTTGCAAACTAATAGATGGTAATTAACTCTCTTTTCTGCTCTATTTTTTTTTCTCTTGCCATAATATAATTAATTAAATATTCATAACACCTGAACTTAATATTCACAATCTATTGTGGCTTTTTAATATAATTGTATGCTGCCTCATATCAGGCTTACACATAGACATGTAATTTATGTGTGTGTCTGTTACTGATAAAAATGGCAGGACCAGGTTATATATAGTAAAGCAAGGTACTAGAGAGGTCAAATATCTATAGAAATAGAACTTGGCATTTGTATAAAAGAAATAACAAAATGTGGTTTAGAACAGTTCCTAAGAGAACTGTCTCATTGCAAAGATAGTTTTGACCATATTGAGAAGAATCGATAATGTCTCATCACTGCTTTGAAGTGCAAAATTTCCACAAAGAAAGCAAAAGTAAAATAAAAGGGAGGAGTCTGGAGTTTTTCAAAGCATGCATTTTGGAAAGGAAAAGAGGAAACTATAACAACATAGAGTGAAACAACAAAGAGAAGAAAAATTCTTAAGTGCACCTAAAAGGTGCCTCAGGAATCAGCTTGCCTAAAATTGCTACTGAGTCCAAGAGAAAATGTAAGTTTGTGGAGGGGAGGGGAGTCTAGCCTTTTCCCTCTGGGTTCCTGGCTTTTGAACAGGAGCTCCTTCAGATCAGGGTCTCAAATTAGGCACTATTGACATTGGGGGCCAAATTAATTTTTGGTGGAAGGTCGGGGTGGATGGGTATTGTCCTGTGTTTGTGAGACATTTAGTAGGAATTTTTAGTCTCTACCTTTATTATTATTATTATTATTTTTTGACTGTATTATTTTGGTCACCCAGGCTGAAGAACAGTGGCATGATCATAGCTCACTCCAGCCTCAATGTCATGGGTTCCAGTAATCCTCCTGCCTTAGCTACCTGAGTAGTTGAGAAGACAGACACGCACTACCATGTTTAGCTAATGTTTTAAAAAGCTTTTTTGTAGAAATGGGGTCTTTCTATGTTGTCCATGCTGGTCTTGAACTTCTGGCCTCAAGTGATCCTCCCATCTTGGCCTTCTAAAACACTAGGATACAGGCATGAGTCACTATGTATGGCTGGGTTTCTCATTATATATCAGTGGCATATCACTTCCCTCACCCCAGTTGTAATGATAAAAAGTGTCTCCAAATATTGTGAAATGTCTTCTGGAGGTCAAAATCACCCTTAGTTGAGAACTACTGCTTTAGATTTCTTCTTCTCACTTCCCTGTATTTCTTTCTATGGGTTTATTAAGAGAAAAAAAGAACCCAGAAAAGGTAGAAATTGTTATGCTATGTTTCTTAATAGTAAATGTTTGAACATTTGAACAAAAGAAATATAAAAAAAAATCATTTTCTACAAGTTTTGGATGAGCTGTAATTCTGACTTTTTAATGTCGTGTCATGTTACTGATTCAGTCTTCTCTATTCTAAATCACTCAAATATGGCAAATGGAGACATTATAGTACTCAACTAGAAAGAGATTTCTTGAATTTTAAGGTTTTTACTTCATAAAGATTAAAGAATTTTAGCCAGGTGCGGTAGCTCATGCCTATAATCCCAGCACATTGGAAGGCAGAGGCGAGAGGATTGCCTGAGACCAGGGTTTGAGACCAGCCTGAGTAACTTGGTGAGACCTCGTCTCTACAATTAAAAAGTTTTTAAAAATAGCTGCTCGTGGTGGTACACGCCTATGGTTCTAGCTGCTTGGAAGGTTGAGGTAGAAGGATCATCTGAACCCAGCAGGTTGATGCTGTGGTGGCCGTGAACGTGCCACTGCACTCCAGCCTGGGTGACAAAGTGAGACTTTGATGAAAAAAAAAAAATTAAAGGAATTTTTTTAAAAGTATGCACACACACCTGCACACACCTTTGCACTCACACAATACCCATCGGTCACATGACATCGCTAGGGTACACTCATTCACGATAATTGAGCTCACATTCCTTTTTTTTTTTTTAAATAGTGATGCCCATTGGCTGTTCTATGTAATAAATTGCATTGTGTATTACAAAACTGCTCCAGGAAGTAAAACAATAGACATAAAGCATCCTCTTTTTCTTTCAGATTCCTAAAGGGAATATTTCTTATAGAGACTATCAAGGGTTTATTTCCCTCATCAAGCTTTTTATGAACAAGCCATTTGCTGTGTACGCCTATGGCACTGATTATCCTGCATGAAATGAGATCTAGTAGCTTTCTGGATAGAAATGGTTAGAAATTTACCTGCCAAAGGATCTACATACATGATCCAGATTTTACATTGTCTTATATAACATCGCACTATAAAGACTACGGGGGTAAAAGTAACGAGTTTATTAGCTCTATTTTGCCCACCGTAGTTGAATAGAATATGCTGGAAATATAGTAAATATATGCTGTATGGTCTTACATGAACCTATGATAAATGTGCTGGGGTCAGGGTGAAGAATGGCAGAGATGAGATTTACTCTTCCATGTCCACATACAGTGTCTCCTATAAAGTTACTCTGAAGTATAGGTTTTATTGTTTAGTTATCTAAACAATGTTATCTAATGTTATTGTCCGGAATTTCCACATAGAGGAAATCAGAGACAACATGATTTGTTATCCATAGACACCATTTCCCTTAACAAAGCAAGTCAGATTAGCCTCCTATAATGACTGGATAGTCTCTGTTTTAACCAGGTGTAGAACTGACTAGATATCAGGAGGTTTATACAGAAAGTAGAAGAAAAATGTTTGATTCCTTATTTTTCTCTAGAGTTATCATGTCAAATGCATTCCCAAGCCTGAAGAAGAGAATAAAACTAAATTAATTTTAATCATGCACATTTAGTATTTTTGTATTCTGTGTGAAAAAATAAATACAAAGGAAACATGACCAATTTCAAGGTTTTGCTTCATGTCATGCTCCTGAGAATACAATTTTTTTTGGAAAATGTACATACACTTTCAGTTTGTTAATAAAATAGTTTACCCAGTGCAGCTCTAAGTTTCAATATCTTTGAAAAAAATCTCTTCTTATTATAAAAGCAGCAAATCAAAATTTAAGTCCTGATCAATTTTACACACATTAGCCTCCCAAAGGCTAAGCAATTATTTCCTTCGAGATATTTGCTACTCTGCTTTCATGACGAATTTGGTTTATATACATTGATGAATTATAAACTTACAGTTGATAACTTCTAGTTATCAGTTCATTAAAAAAAAATCCATCAACTGGATATCTGAAAACATGCTACATTTAAGGCATTGTGCTAGGCACAGAGGTAGACAACCTGAGTAAGAGCAGGATTCTTGTCCTTAAAACATTTAGAACATTAAGCATTTTCAAATAGAGTAGTCAAACACCTGAACAATATAGCATCATTCAAACAAGCGAAAACAATAAGAGTGATTTAAAATTTTAAAAGGATTGAGATCACCATGAGATGAATGTTCAGGCTTTTTGTGAGGCTCATGTGAGAGTTAACCTTAAAAATGTAGAGGTTTGTGAAAGATTTTTAAATAGGAACATAACTCAAAGGAAGCAATCATTTCGGAATTTTAATCAGGTGGGAATGTGTGAAATGGGCTTGTGTAAAAAGACAGCAGACAATTCTGCAAAAGTCCAAGTGTAAATCCAGCAAAGAAATGCAAAAAGGAAATATTGATTGTCTATTTTCCAATAGGTGTGAGATAAGTGTTAAGGAGTACAGATATGAGTGAGACATGGGAGTAAAGGAGTTTGCAATTTAAGACGAAACAAAAAAAAATTATTATTATTCAGTATATGAGGTGCTGTACTAGAGGGTGGTAGATTGTTACCTGGGGTTTGGGAAAGAAAATGATACTAAAATGGAATCATAAATGATGAACAGCAAGTGGCTGGGATGATATACAGAAGAAAAAGTTGCTGGCAGATAGTGGAACACAGAGAAAATGGGATAAAGTAGGAAATTTGAGGCTAGATACTCTTACTGGGCTCAGTTTGTGCATGCTCTTGTGAGACATCCTAAGAAATCAGGACTCATCCTTCAGATAATAGGAGATAATTAAATCATTTTCCTTGCCTTTCAGAAATCCAAAATTGGATAATGTGGAGGAAAAATGAGAAACAATAAAGGAAATTATTAGGGTGCTCCTGTGAGAATCCCAAATGAACGTGACAAGGATATCACTGATGTTGGGCTCTGCAGTCATCAAATATTTCAGATGTGCAATACCCGATCCTGTATGAATGAAAACTGAGGTTTTGAATGAGTGTGAAAGGTAGTACCACAGAGTGGCCAAAGGTACTGACTTCAGACTCAGATATTCTGGATTCTTTTTCCAGCTCTAATGTTTACTAGCTGGAGGAACCCTGGTGAGTTACTTATCTCATATTCCTGTGTTTCGTTATCTAGAAAATGCAGCTAATAATACCCTTCATCCTGTGGCAGTGTTGAAAGAATTAAATGGTTTAATATATTTGTGTATATTATCTTTGTTTTATTAGTGACTAGAACATAAAAAAAAAAACTCAATCAGTATTACCAGTGCTCATAACTATTATGCTATAATAAATAGGTCAGTGATTAAAAAGAAACATTTTAGTTTTGGGTTCAGATGCCCTTGATTATCTTTTCAAGTGATGTGGTTTTAAACTAGGATAAGGAGACAATAGATGGGTGAGGTACTTTAATAGAATCAGTGGTAATTGTTAAATCTTTACATGTGTCAGGTAAAGATGAAAGACAAAATTTGATTTTTCTCAAGGTTTTGAACTTTGGTTACCAGAAGAATGATTTCTACCATTGATATAAATGAGATAGAAAAAAGTTTTTTCAATATTTTCGTACCGAATTTACAAGGTTATTGGCACCTAAAGCAAAATAATGGATGTCAAGGTTTAGCACAGTGACAGGCAGAGTGTAAGTATTCAATAACCATTATCCATTATCATTGTCATCATCGTGATCTTGGATTAGATGAGAGATATGTGTGGAATGCCCTGGAGTTTCATTCCCTCCAATCATTATAGTGATGTAGGAGAGAAGTAGCTCAGCAGGTCTGAGTAAGCACAAAGAAGTTGGCTAATATGTGTCACTGGCATCCAGGGTCTCCCCTTCTCTAACAAGGCAACTTTTCTGGCTCCTGTCCCCATAGTAACGGTGCAGGTCTCTTGCTTCTAGGGAATCTTGGCTGTGGTGTCAGCTGACTAGCTATGCTCAACCTAAGCTAAGACCTTGGTGGATTGTATGTGCCTCAATATTTTCTGTTTGGAGTTTTCGCCTAATAAACTATATGTTAGATTTGCATGCCAGAAAGCAATAGAAAATTGATGACAAAGAAAACAAGCAATTGGGGATATTTGGCATAAATCTGCACAGGGATTGAAATAAGCATTTCAGATAGGGAGATGGCTAAAACTCATGCTCAAAAGGTAGGCAATATTCATAGGCAATAGGAATTTACAACCTAGACTCACCAAGTCAGCAATGTCAGGGTTAAAAATAAAATAGGAGAGAAATGGAATGAGGGAGAGGAAGAACTCTGGGAAATCAGAACTAGTGGACTTTAATATCCAGGCAGGGAACTGACAACGGGATATGTTTATGGGTAGCAAGACATACACTTCTGGACAGAGCTTCTACAATAGGAATACAATATCTGAAAGAATCCCAGAAAGCCTGGAATTCTAGAAGAAAGACTGGAAGTGCTTCTAGAAAGACTAGACATCTAAGCAGGTTATCAGCATCCTTCAGAGGCTACTAAGTGCTACAACAAAGATCTAATGTAAAAAGTGGATGATAAGGAGAAAGGAAAAAAATAAATGTGCCTGGAAAGAAGAAAGAGATTCAGAAATAACACAAATTTTGTCACCAGAAGTAGAATCTGAGCTCAGGCTAGAAAAGCCTCAAGGGAAATATATCAGAATAAAATAAGTCATAAAAGTGTGATTGAGGATGGGACCACAAACATCATTATTTCCTGATGCAATGTTTACCAAACATAATCATTTTCTAAGACATATTGTATGTCCTACCTCTATCCCAAATGTTATTGTGAAGAGCTTTTGTGAAAAAAGAAGAGAGACTAAGAAATATATATAGCTAAACACCATATTGGGTATTCAGAGGAATCATTCTTTCAGCTGATCTCAAGTCATTGTCAGAGATTCCCAGCATTGCAGTATCCCTTATCCAAGAAGACTCATTTCCACAACTAACTGAAGTCAAGCAACAGATAACCCAATAGCTTAAATTCGTCACAAACTTCTTTAAGAAAAGAAGAAAAAAAAAGGTAGATGCTAGTAAATGGTACTATCTCACCATCTGAATTTCCTGGTCACATTAATTATCTTGAGTAAATCTCATCATGAGGTTAATGGTGAAGTGGGGAGTGAGTTGGGGCATGTTCCAATCCAATGACTTAGTTTTGTAAATTTTTAACTCTTGATTGCTCCGTGTCAACACAATTTTGTTAACTATTTGTAACAAAATTAGATAATCAACGACAAAAATATCTAAAGTTGTCTTAGCTATCCCTCTACTATATAAATCCATATTGCCCACATTTACCAATTACTCGTTTATCAGTTTGAGAAGTTTCAACCTTATGTGAAGTTTCAGTCCCTGCACTTAAAACTAAGGTAAAGAAAAAGGGCCACAATGTGTATGTACTTCAAAACATCATGCTGTACACAAGTTCATACAATTTTATCTGTCAGTTACAAAATACACTGGCTTTTAAGCAAAGCTAATTTGCTTCTTTGTCCTCTCTGTTCTTGTTTTGGAAGTATCTTCAGCTACATACATATATTAATTTTGAAGTTTCTGGACTATGTTCTTTGTTGTTCTTTCATTCTCTTAGTTTATACCAGAGGTATAAAATTTTTTTAAATCTTTGATGTATGTGTACAGCAAACTGAATCTTTAAAACCATAACCTAGTCCCCATTGGCTGTTTTTGCCTCCATTTTATCCATTGAAGTTTACTAAAACTTTATCCTCTTTTTTGTAATTTTAAAAAATTATTATACACACATACACACAACATGTTTTATTCATCTTCTCTGAAAAAGTCATAGACCATTTTAAAAGGCCCAGAAATCTTGTAGAAAAAGAATGGAAACGGTATCCTGCAGTGTGATTATAAATTAAAATAACCCGTTTGCTTTCTAAAGAATAAGTCAATACCTAATATCATAAACTCTCCTCCCCCAAGCCTTTTATTCTTTCATCCTGGAAAATAATGCTTTTACTGATGTAAAAAAAAAAACATACCACTGTACACTGAAGAATAATTAAAGTAGACTTCCACTCAGCTTGCATGACAGTACAACCACTTTGGGACTTGAAATATAATAAAAAGTCAGTTGAGTGAAGCTACCCCTGAGCAACAGTCCTTTTACTCAGATACTTTTAAACTTGGTACCATGTGGCTCTCACAGCAAGTCAATTTATAAATTTGGGGAAATGAAATCACCAAACTGTGTTGTAGATATGCCCAAAGATATCGATATTTATATTCAGGTCTATCAATCGAGAACTATCCTTTTTTTGGCACTGTTCCAGCACAAATCTGGGCTCCTAGTTAAAATGAGCAAAGTACTCTATGAATCAGAATTCCTTAGACACCATGTTTTCCCTAAGAATATAGAGCTAATATTCCCAAGCATTATGCTTTTCAGGAATATAATTGTATCTCCAGTGATTTTGCAGTATGCCTTTTTTTTCTATTTCAATAATATATGATGTTTATTGTAGGAAATACAGATATTAGGGAAAATGTATTAAGAAGTTAGCATAAGCCAGGCATGGTGGCTCACACTTGTAATCCAACTACTTTGGGAGGCAGAGGCTAGAGGATTGCCTGAGTCCAGGGATTTGAGACCAGCCTGGGCAACTTGGCAATACCTCATCTCTACAATAAATAAAAAAAATTAGCCAGGCATGGTGGTACATGCCTGTGGTTCCAGCTACTTGGAAGGCTGAGGTGGAAGGATAACCTGAGTCCAGCAGGTCAAGGCTGTGGTGGCCATAAGTGAGCCACTGTATCCCACCCTGGGTAATAGAGTAAGATTCCGGCTCAAAAAAATAAACAAACAAATAAAAATATAATACATATTGCTACATAATTCTCCAATTACTTTGCTATAAAACATAATATAAATATAACAAATCAATTCAAGTATTTGTAGTAATGCCTAGGTAAATATTATTTAATGTTCTGAGTTATATAACTTCCTTTTAAGAAATCTTGGAAGAATATACATAGTCATATAGCCTGAAAGGACGTAACATGGAATCAATATTGCCAATGAGCAATCATTTTAACATTGCTTAGCTTTGTCATATTTTTCTAGTAGTTTATTTTAAATTATCCTATATTTCACTAGCCAAGGACAGAGCCGGTTTCTCAGAGATAGATATTGATAATTACTTTACAGCCCCCTCCCCAGCTTGTTTTGTAAGCAAATTAACCTAATCAGCTCTCCGTGACACACACAGACCCTATCATCATTGCAGCAATCATGTGACTAGCCCACCCATCTGCCTGCTGTCCATCACCTGATGTCAGTACCTGTGTGTACCTGCCCTCCATAATGATGTGGAGCAGACAACCACCCAACCACCTTAATGACCTGCTCCCATCAAAGGGAATGCTTAAAGTATTCAACTTCAAGTAGTCATTCACCATTGCTTCGTTAAACTCTGGTGTGTACACGTGGCTCTTTGAGCTATGGTTGTCATGTTTCCGGGCTTCGGCCCCCTCCCCTACATTGGTGAGCTGAATCTCCTGTCTCTCTCTCTCTTCATCATTTACTTTCTAAACAAAATATATTTTCCAATCTAACTGCTGTGCAATTCTTTGCATCTTTTACACAGCACTGGATGGCAGACTATCCCACCCAGGCAGGTCTGACCAAACATTTTGGAGGCTCCACTGGGACACATTTCTAACCTAATATTTTTGGAGGTCCCACTGAGATCATTAACCTAACAGAGCCCAAATTAATTTTTCAATAAACAAAACACCAAAAATTATATTTCAAATGAGAATTTTTTCTTATATGATGGAAGAGTTGCCTCACAGTGCAACATATCCCTAAACTTTGGAAACTGGTATGAATTACTTATCTTCAAGAAATAGTAGTATACTGGCTATTTTTTAAATGTTCAGAAGATTAAAAGAAGAGATATTCTAATTGTTTGGGATAGATGGTACAATGATGCAAAGCAAAGGTAGTTGCCCAGATTGAACTGGAAATTTGCCAATACTTCCCAGCTTGCTCCCGGGCCACATATTTCCATGTATGCTAGGAAACATCCACTTCTTCACTTGACACACCCAAATAGAACTCAACAATTTACAAAGGAAATGTTCCTGAGATGTAAAAGTAAATAAAACAATGTTGCAAAAGTTTTTCTCTGGAGATAGAAATACAAACAAAGATGACCTTTGCTAAGTACAGTTTTCTTAAACAGTGTAGAAGCTGGACAGCCATTCTAAAATAGAATCTTTATGTAAAATCTACATAAAGAAAACAAGGAGTGTCAGATACTTGAGTGTAAACTAATAGTTGATTTAGGACAGGACATATTCTGAATGACTTTTCTGAAAGACTGTTTATAGGACAGAAATTGATTTCTTTCTCACTAGATGAGAAAGGATATTAATAGAAATGACTTCTGCTCCATTATGATAAATGCTGAATCACATTTGACAATTGTTTTTATATGAGCAGACCACAACTGAGTATTGTTTTAAATATCTGTTTATATTTTGTGGCATGAAATTGAGGTATTTTTGTAACAGAAATCTTATTTCAAAGGTAGGTAGAGTTTTTTTTTGTTTGGCTCTATGTCAGATAGTAATATACATTAATTATTTTTTTGAAAACTACCATTATAATATTACAAAATTGTTCCCAGAAGATACAATGAATTTTTTAATATAGGGTGATGGAGTAAATACTCTCAGGCAACTAAAATTTAAAAAAAAATCCAACTTCAAATAAGAAGACAAGCCTATAGATTAATGTTCTCCAAACCATTTTGGGAGCATGAAATTATTGTACAGGGCCATGGTAATTTAAATAAATAAATAAAAATTATCATAATTCATCTAAAATAACACAATAAGTTTAATTTCATGAAATTTTGTGTCAGTAGGTTTTTAGGTGTGTAATAAAAAGATTTCTTACTGTGTTTTGATCAAAATCTTTTTAAAAAACACAGCTCTGGGACCACCTTCTTAGAGTTCTGACTTTTAAAGTTAAAATAAAAATTTTCACAATTTCAACCAAGAATTTACAATCCAGCCAAGTTCAGCTTCATCAGTGATGGAGAATTAAAATCCTTCCCAGACATCCAATCCCTAAGAGATTATGCAGTTTCCAGATCAGCTCTGTAGGAGACACTTAAAAAGGTATTAAACATAGAAGAAAGAAAAAAAAATGACCACACACTTTCCAAGAGAACAGTAGACCACAGAATCAACAGAGAATACAGCACAACAAGAAACTTGAAAACATACACACATCAACCCCAAAACCAAAAGAAAACAAGGAAACAAAGAAAAAACATTATAAGAACCTCATGACAGGGATAAACAATCACATTTCAATAATCAGCCTGAATGTGAAATGGACTAAATGCATCACCGAATAGACACAGTATAGCAAACTGGGTAAAAAAACCATGACCCAATTATTTGCAGCATATAGGAAACTCATCTCAACACAAGGGGCACACACAGACTCAAAGTTAAAGGATGGAAAACAAGTTTCCATGCAAATGTATCACAAAGAGGGAGGAGTTGCAAGCTTAATATCACACAAAACAACCTTTAAGCTATCAAAAATTAAAAAAGATGCAAAAAGACACTACATAATGATAAAAGGTTCAATCCATCAACAAGAAATATCCATCCTAAACATATCTGCACTCAACACAGGAGCACCAGCATTTATAAAGCAAGTACTAAGTAAACTAAAAAAAAAGATATTGACTCTAACACTATTATAGCAGGAGACTTGAATACTCCACTAACAGCCCTAGATAAATTATCAAGGCAAAAAATCAAGGAGATCCAGAACCTAAACTTGACACTTGACCAAATGGACTTGATAGATACCTGCAGATTATTCCATGCAACAACCACAGAATATACATTCTACTAATCACCACAGGGACTGTACTCCAAGATCGATCACATCCTTGGCCATAAATCAAGGATAAATTCCATAAGGTTGAAATCTTGCCAAGCACCTTCTCAGACAACAATGGAATAAAAATAATTATCAACACAAACATTTCTCCAAAGCCCCCAAAATCATGGACACTAAACAGCATGATGCTGAACAACTATTGGGTCAACATTGAAATCAAAGCAGAAATTAAGATTCCTGGAACCAAATGAAAATGAAGAAACGTCTTACCAAAACCTCTGGGATGCCATGAAAACAGTTCTAAGAGGGGGATGTATATCACTATGAGCACACATCAAGGAGACAGAAAAATCACAAGTGTAGAAGCTAATAAATCACCTAAAGGAGCTGGAAAAAGAAGACCACCAAAACCCCAACTTTAGCAGAAGAATCAAAATCATCAAAATACAAGCCAAAGTACAGGATATAGAAGACAAATACATCATAACAAACATCAACAAAACAAAAAACTGGTTATTTGAAAGAATTAACGAGATTGATGGACCCTAGCCAGAAAGACCAAGAAAAAGAAAGAAAAAGCTCAAGTAAACACAATCAGAACTACAAAAGATCAAATCACAACTGACCCAAAGAAAAGCATAGAAGAAAGAAAAAAAAAGAATGACCACACACTTCCCAAGAAAACAGCAGAGCACAGAATCTCTGTACAGAGTATACATAGTAATCTCAAAGATTATCAGAGATTACTATGTACACCTATATGGAAAAAAAAACTTGATAACCTAAATGAAATCGAGGACTTTCTGACATCAGACAACCTCCCCAGGTTGAAACAAGAAGACACTGAGACACTAAATAGACCAAAAACAACCCAGGAAATTGACTCTGTCAAACAAAAACTACCTACCAAAAAAAAGCCCTGGACAGGATGGCTTTCATGCAGAATTCTACAAAACTTACAAGGAGGAGCTGATACCAATCCTATTGAAGTATTCCAGGCAATTGAGAAGGATGGAATTCTTCCCAAGTCATTTTTTTGAAGCTAACATCACACTGACACCCAAACTAGTAAAGATTCAACAAAAAAAGAGAGAACTACAAGCCAATATCCCTTATGAATATAGATGCAAAAATCCTCAACAAGATTTTAGCAAACCAGATCCAAAAACACATCTCAAAAATCATCCACCATGACCAAGTAGGCTTCATCCCCAGGATGCAGGGCTGTTTCAACATTTGCAAGACCATAAGTGTAATTAAATACACCAACATATGTAAAACCAAGAAACACATGATTATATCATTAGACACAGAAAAAGCTTTTGATAAAATCCAGCATCACTTCTTGGTAAAAACCCTCAAACACCTAGGTATAGAAGGAACATACCTCAAAATAGTAAGTGCCACCAACAATAAACCCATAGCTATCATATTGCTAAATGGACAGAAACTGGAAACATTTCCCCTGAAAACTGGAACAAGACAAGGCTGCCCACTCTCAACCCTCTTGTTCAACATTGTGTTGGAAATCCTAGCTAGGGCAATTAGACAAGAGAAGGAAGTTAGGGGTAACCAAATAGGAAAAGAGTAAGTCAAGTTATCCCTCTTTGCTGACGATATGATTCCATACCTTGAAAATCCAAGAAAATCTGTCAAAAATCTGCTTGCACCAATAAAGGACTTTGGCAAAGTCTCAGGGTACAAATAAATGTGTAAAAGACAGTTGCATTCCTATATACCAACAACAAGCAGGCAGAGACTCAAATTAAAAGCACAATCCCATTCACAATAGCCATAAAAAAAACAAAAAGAGAAAGAAATACCTCGGCATCTTCCTAAGCAGAGAAGTGAAAGACCTTTACAACGAGAACTACAAAACAACGCTCAAAGAAATCCAAGAAGACACAAGCAAATGGAAAAATATTTCATGTTCATAGGTAGGAAGAATCAACATTGTTAAGATGTCCATCTTACCAAAGGCAATCTACAGTTTCAACACAGTACCCATTAAGTTATCAACATCGTTCCTCTCAGACCTGGAAATGACAATACAGAAATTCATATGGAAACATAAACGACTACGAATAGTCAAAACAATCTTTAACAAAAGAAACAAATCAGGGAGTATCACACTTCCACACTTCAAACTTTAAGGCTAGAGTAATCAAGTGTGGTATTGGTATAAAAACAGGCATATAGACCAATGGAACAGGATAGAGATTCTGGAAGCAAAACCTTGATTTCTCAACCAACTCATCTTTGACAAAGCCTCCAACAACAACCACTGGGGAGAGGGGAACCTATTCAGTAAATGCTGCTAGGAAAACTGGCTGATCACATGCAGAAGGTTGAAACAGGACCCCTATTTATCATCATACACAAAAACTAAGTCTAAATGGATCAAAGACCTAAACGTAAGACCTCAAACTGTAAGAATCTTAGAAAACGCAGGAGACACCCTTATGGAAATTGGAACTGGCAACCAATTCCTATTTAGAACCCTAAATGCCCATACCTTAAGAAATAAGATAGACAAGTGGGACCTCAACAAACTGATGAGCTTCTGCAAAGTGAAAGAAACCATTAAGAGATCAGGGAGACAGACCTCAGAATGGGAAAAAATATTTGCCAACTGTATATCTGACAAAGGCCTAACACGTAGGATCTACAAGGAACTCAAATGTGCCAAAAGGGAAAAAAACAAACAGCCCCATTAAAAAGTGGACAAAGGACATGACCAGACATTTCTCAAAAGATGATATACAGGCAGCCAATAGACACACAAAAAAGTACTCAGCCTCACTCATCATCAGAGAAATGCAAATCAAACCCACATTGAGATACCACCTAACCCCAGTAAGAATGACCATCATTAACAAACAAATAACAACAGATGCTGGCCAGGATGCTGAGAAAAAGGATCGCTTCTACACTGCTGGTGGGAATGCAAACTAGTGCAACCTCTTTGGAAGACAGTGTGGCAATTTCTGAAAGAACTAGAAATTGACCTTCCATGTGACCCAGCCATCCCCCTATTGGGAATATACCTGGAGGAACTCAAATCATTTTACAAAAAAGGTACCTGTATACATATGTTTGTTGCAGCTCTTTTTACAATAGGAAAAATGTGGAACAAACCATGCTGCTCATTGAAGCTGTATTGGATCTTAAAAATATGGTACATACACAGAATGGAATGTTACACAGCTAGAAAGAAGGACAAACATATGGACTTCGCAGCAACTTGGATGGATTTAGAGTCAATCATACTCACTGATCTATCACAGAAACAAAGAACAAAGTACTGTATGGGCTCACTCATAAGCAGACCTAGAACAATTATAATACTATAAGTAAGGGATTGGCAGTAGTGGGAAACAGTCAGGGGAGGAAGGTGGGATTGACATTTGTGGGAAACTGCTAGGGGAGGAAGGGGCACACCTCATCAGCAAGGGTACCTGCATAATCAACATTTGTAGACCTAACCCTGAATTGTACCCACATCTTTATAATATAAATAAATAAATAAAATTAAAATTATCCCCAGAGTGAACAGATGTTATCCATTAGAACCTTATTACCACTTTTTTATTTTATTACTTATTCCTAATTTAAAATAATGCGTGAATATTTATTCATAAATCAGTAACTTCTATACTATAGAAATAAATATAGAGGAATGTGTTTTAAAAGTTCATGTTGCAAGTTTGAAAATATTTTTGTGGTTAGACAATTCACTTTGTAAATTCATAGTTGCTCAGTTTGACAATTTTGTAAGCTAAATCTAGTGGTGGTTAGGCATATGGCTTACACCTGTAATCCCAATATTTTGGGAGGCCCAGGTAGAGATGCTTGTGACCAGGAATTTGAGACTAACTTGGGCAACAGCAAAACCCTGTCTTTATAAGAAAAAAAGTCTACTGTCAATGAGATTGTAGAAAAAAGTAATTGTAACTTTGAGGGAAAAATACAAAGAAGGAGTGAACAATATATTAAACATTATTTTATTCATAAGATTTATTGACTTATTTTGAATTAATATCCAAAGAACCATATTGCTCAAGATTGAAGAAAAAGCTCACCAAATGAATTGAGTTACCTTCATTCTAGACTATCAAACTGACTAAGAAAACAAACACATAAAATACAACTAACCAATAACCAGTATACACAAACAGTATCTGAGAGTTTCTATACTGACCTCTCAATGTACTACTTTGTGTATACAACAAAATGTTATCAGTGGCTATTTTTATCTTCTAAATTTTCTAAAATTTTCTAAATTTTTACAACCAAGTTATTTGAATAAAGAAGAAGAAACAGATTGACAATCTTCAACATACATGCTAATAAGAGTAATTCCCTTTGTTAAAGCAAACAGAGTTTTGAATTAACTATCTTCCCAGTGTTGCTACTTTACAAAGTTATTCATACATTTAATTGAGTTTGGTAAAATACAATTGTTATTGTCTTTTTGGAACCCATATGTATTTTTAGGCTGAATGAATAAATATAAAATATAGCTTTTTAAAATTAGATGGATATTTATTTTTAAACTAATCTTTTCTCAATTGTGAGCACTTAGTTTCCCCTGTTTATATAGGAAAAGATATTTGAAGTAATAAGTTATTTTCATTGGACTTTATAAGGGTGAGACTATAGAAATGTCAAGATTTCATATTATTTTCTTTGAGTTGTGCAGATTCTTGGATAAATTGATAAAAAAAATTTCACGGTCTATTTTTATCATCTTTAAGCAAATCTATCAAGGTGAATTCATTGTCACATATTAATTTTGTTTGCTCATTTTAATTTTTTAAATAAACACAGCTTTAATTAGATGAGAGTATTTTGGAGTTCTAAATTAGGCCAAATCAAATTAATAAATGTTTATTGATCAGTATGTTTAAGATCTTATTCTTTCAAATACAATTGTTCCTGTTGCATGGAAACCTACCAACAAGTTGGATTTGCTCAGAAAATACAAGGAGAAATGCCTTTATACTAATATTTTTATATGTTTAGTTACTAGAATAGAATCATTAATCATAACAGAATCTAGTGGGAAGCTTTTCAACTGTGGTAAACATTTGTGTGTGCGTTTCTTTTATCTGTTTTTCTTTTATCTGTTTTCTCCAGGTAGTTTCTATTTGCTCTAAATCTCCACAGGTAAACATCTACTGAAATGTAGTGATAAAATTTGGTTGATTAATCATTCTGACTAGTCATTCAAGGAGAAAGCAAAACTATCAAAGCAAAAACAGAGAAAGTGAATATCTAGGCATTTCACAAGAGCTTTTGATTTTAATAATTTAGACACATCTCTGACACAACAGTTTTCATATTTTCCTTAAATCCATACTATCAAGCCATACATAAACACAAAGCCTACTTTACAAGAAAATATATGTCCTTTAGCACTAGCTATTCTGCTAGTGAACAATAATTTAAAGGGTTAGAATATTGAATTCACAAATATTCCCAGACACCTCTTTCATACAGGTACTGTCCTGTATGCTAGAAATAGAACTAAAAGGTGTGGCCTCTACTCTCAAGGAGCACATAGCCTAGAGGGGAAATGAGATGGACACAAATAATATAGTATGTTAGAAACTCTGTCAGGCATATGCATAGGGTGCTATGAATGAACATGGCATATTTAGATATCAGAGTCTACAGTTAAGCACTTGACCTCTCTGTCATACTTCTCTCAACATTTGCTAGTTCTGTACCAAGAGTTCAGGACATGTTACGTTCCTCTGTCTCCTATTTCTAAGTAGTTCCTCACAAATGAAACATGACTGTTGCAAATAACATCCTGAGAAATTTTGTACAAAATTTTCCTATGTATCAGTCTCATATAGTGCCTAATTTTTCTTTGCTTATAACATACCACTTCATAATATCAGCTTTCTTTGTACCATATTAATAAAAAAGTTCCAAAGATGCCAAGTCTGTTTAAAATAATAAGAATAAGTCTCAGCTTATCTTCTCACTACAATGTCAGATTTAAAATTACCCTAATTTTAGTCAAGCCAGTCTTTCCTCAATTGATATACACATCTTGTCATTCCACCTTGTATTGTCTTTTTTAAAAAAAACAATTTACATAATGTTAGCAAGATCATTTCGAAATTTCGATTCTGGCAGTGGAATATTTCTTCAAAATTATAATTAAATTAATATAATCTTGTTACTAATAGTAAAATATATTTGAATGTTCATGAAGTCAAAAGATACCAGATATGTTATTAAGATAAATATTGTTTTTTAAATCATAAAGTATTCACTAAGAGGAATAGTAATTTCTATATTAAGTATGGACTAGCATTTGTAAGGAATTTGATGCTGTAAGACAATCTCAACCAACTTTCTCTCTCTCCCATGATTTGCCCTCTCAGCAGTTTTCTAAGACTCCCTCATTCAAACAGCACACAGTGCAACTAAATAGGTATCACAGAAACCTGAATCAAAATCTAATCCCGAGGATGTAACACCAACAAAATAAGACAAAACACAATGTCAGCTTTGGAAATCACAATAGCAGTTCCAGGAACAGATATCAAACAGATTTCACTGACCTGAGGAAATATCTATCTGACTCATCTTGGTCTGTGTGATGTTGATGTGAACACCCACTTTGCTTTCAGTGAGGTCAATCTCCACGTTGCCCAAATTATCCGCAAAGTGACTGAAGACCAGGAGACCATTGGGGTTCCAAGTCCTGAACTGGAAGCTGACTGAGAACAGGTCCTGGTTGAGCCGTCCAGGCACCTCCAGGTAACTTGTAGCATTGAAAAAGACAGGTACCGTATAGGGCTCCACACAAGAGAAACTCAAATTTCCCTATAAAACAGAAAGGCACAATTTGAGCCAAATAAGAAACAAAATAAATATCCATGTAAAGGTGTGGACAAAGCTATAGTTCTACAAATTTTGAAGCAGCGATTGAGTCTGTGCCAAATTCACACGCAGTATCATGACATGGATTCAGCGATCAGATGCATCATCATGAATCTACACCAAGTGTAAGACCTAGTATTGTGCAGCAGTTGGCTGTATAGTTGTGGGACATAACAAGCGGCTTTCACCGTGGAATTGATGGTCTGACAGCCTGATATGGTGGGCTGACCATGAGATTTGATGTGTACATGTGTGTTGTGGGCTTTGCTGGCAGAAGGTGTATCAAGGAGAGAGACACCTTTGCCCTTTTCTGGATATCTGATGCCAATGTTTCTTAATATATCAATTACCCTGGTCTCAATGGGACCTGTGGTTGTTTGTTTGCTCTTTCTAAAACTGATATTTTGAGGCAAATATCTTTGGATTTTATCTGCATACCTAATATACATATAACTATTAATAATTATTTAGTCTCAATATAATTGTGATTATTTCATTATCTAACTCAAAACCCCATTTAAATTCCCATAAAGTGTGGTTATATCACAATGCATTAATGCTTGTGGATCTAGCAGTACCATACTCCTCCTTTTTTGGCATGACCCTCTCCAAATGGATTTACCATTTATATACATAAAATTTTATATTACAGTGCCTAAGTATATTCCTTTTAAAGATACATATATCAACACCACATAGATATAATAAATGCCTAGTTCGTTCATGTTAGTACATTATTTATTAAAGGTAATGCAGGCTGTCTTTCTGAATTAATACTCAAATTCAATTTGTTCTGTTCCTTCACAGATGATTATTTTTTAAATGCTTGCTTTTACTAATGAAAATGTCTAGGCATAAAAACTGAGATGTTCTAACTGATCACATACCTGTGTTGAGAGGATCACCTCCTTGACAAAATTAAAGATCCATCCTGAATAATGGTTCTGATTCAGGAGCCAATGCATAATGAGGGATTGGGAAGGTGTGAAGAGAGGGGTTGGGATGAGTGCTGAGGTAATTTCACTGAAATATCAGCACCTGACATCTTTGAAAGCAAATGTTTTCTATAAATATTTGCCTTTGTAGGCCTGCTTGCAGAATGTCCTACTTGTCGCTATCCTGCCTAAGATTTTTTTTTGTATGTATATTTTGACTCAAAATTATTTATTAAAATAGAATATAACTACAGGCCACTTGTGCTTTAGTAAATATTTTTGCCATCCAGGCTTGAAACAGCATTTATAACCACAATACAGTTTGCAGGTCCAGTTGATTTGAGAATAAGTCTCCATAGTGCAATTCACTTTAGTTTGGGTACCAGATGAGTACATGGACTAATGGTGAAGTTTGGGCAGAAATAATATTTTGCCTCTTCTTAGAGGGGTCAATAATGTAAACTGGATTCTGGTTATTTGGATTCTGTACCTTTCTATCTCAAGCGACACTTTCTGCGAAAACAAAAGGGCCCTGGTGACATTTTATCCAAAGCTTAAAATAGTAGATAGATGATAGAAAGATGATAGCTTGCTAGCTAGCTAGCTAGACAATACTGCTCTATATAAGAAATAGTACAGCTTGGAAGAAGACTATTGCCTCTGGAGTCAAATAATATAAATCTATGTCTGTTACCCACAGTCACTTTGGAAAATTACTTTCTATGAAAAATCTCAATATTCACATTCTCAAAATGTTCATATCTTTTTTCAGTGTTTTCAGATTATCAAAAATGTTTGTAGCATGCCTAGCAGAGTGCCTGTTGCCTATAAATGGAGTTATTACTATTTTTCTCTATAGTCATTATACTTTGTGAGAAAACTTCATAGTTTAATTTTTAATTATTAGTATAAATTTATCATTTAAAAAATATTAAAGAATCATTTTGCATTAAACTCATGTTTTAAAATTTCTTATATTCAACCTGAACTCTGTTTATTCATTTAGTGATTTCCATTCCTTCTAATCATTTGATGAAAACCCTAAGCTCAAATGTGAGGCCACAAGACCGTCAGAGTTCTTTCAGAGCACAGGGCAAAACTCATGACGTTATTAACTTCTAATATCTTCTCATAAGTGTGGGTCTCTGAAATTGCCTCTCCCAAATAAGATTTCTAGGCTAAAGTAGCCCCGATCTCATAGAATTATAGGGAATTCACATATTAATTCTTTTTTTATTATAAAGATGTGGGGTACAATTCAGGTTTAGGTATATAAATGTTGATTAGGCATGTACCCTTGTTAATGAGGTATGCTCCTCCTCCCCTAGCAGTTTCCCTCAACTGCCAATCCCACCCTCCTTCCCTGACAGTTTCCCACTACTGCCAATCCCTTTCTTATAGTATTATAATTGTTCATGGTCCGCTTATGAGTGAGAACATATGGTACTCTGTTCTTTGTTTCTGTGATAGATCACTGAGTATGATCGACTCCAAATTCATCCAAGTTGCTGCAAAGTTCATAAGCTTGTCCTTCTTTCTGGCTGCATAATATTCCATTGTGTCTATGTATGACAGTTTTTAAAAATCCAGTCCAGCTTTGATGGGCAACATGGTTAGTTCCATGTTTTTACTATTGTGAATAGAGCTGCAACAAATATACGTGTGCAGGTATCTTTTTGTAGAATGATTTGAGTTCCTCCGGGTATAGTCCCAATAGACGAATTGCTGGGTCATATGGAAGGTCAACTTCTAGTTCTTTCAGAAATTGCCACACTGTCTCATATATTAATTATTAAGCTAATATCTTTCAGGGATTCTAAGGAGTTTCCTGGGGAGGCAGGTGTGCTGAGGCTGGTTTTGCTCTTCTTTCTGAAATCTATTGTGCTGATGCATAAGTTTGTAGTGTTTACTTTTGACATGGCAACACTGCAGTGCTGGGAGTTTGTTTATGGTTTGGCATTTGTCATTTGGAATGATAATGTCCACTCCATATTCGTGCTTGCGAATATGCCTTGCATTTTGCAGATTCGAAGAAAGTGCCATTTGTGGGCTAAAGAAGATGGAGTGTCAAGTGGAAAAGAAATGAACACTTCTGATATATTCTTCTTTTTAAGTTTAACAGAGGTGTAAAGGCAGTGGAGGTGGCTCGAAGCATCTGTGTTCTGTATGGGGAGAATGGCATTGGGGAAAGCACAGAGAGAAAATGGTTTGTCGTTTCAACGAGGGTCACTTTGACCTCAGTGATTCTCCATGTTCAGGAATGCCATCGGGCTTTGATGAAAACCATTTAAACACTTTAATCCATGATGATCCATAGTCAGTCAACCCGAGAATTGGTGAATGTGATGAACTGTGGCCAATCAAGCATTGGGCAACTTTTGTATTCAATAGGCAAGCAAAAACGCCACGAACTTATGCATCAACCCCATAGTTAAATCTGACACCCACTCACACAAGAGGCAGAAGAAAACCACTGTGAGCATCTGTGGCACAACTTTACTGTCCAGTAGAAATCAAACTTTATTTAATGTATAATATTTAGTATGATTAGAGGTTTGACAATATGGTATTTATATGCACATTTGAACTCTGAAAACATAAGAATAAATATAATTAAGTCCCTAGTTTAAAAACTGTTAAAACATTAAGTTAAATCACAAACAAAAAAACACAGAGCATGTGTAATCAAACATTTGAAAACATGGTGCTGCCAATTTAAGAATTGTGGAACCGCTGGGAGGAAGCTTGCACTGATGTGCTTTCCTGCCATGGGCAATCCTGAAACACTGAGTATGACAGTCTGCGCCCTATTTGATTAACCCCTACCATCTATTCCAGGCTAATTCTTACAGAATATCAAGTATATACACAATTTCAGGCAACTCTAAAATGTGTTTTATGTTATTGAACCCAGTGAAGATATGATAAAAATTATGATGATTTTGTTGTTGTTCAGTACTCCATAAAAAACAAAAAAAAATTCCTTGATTTTTGATTTTATGGACCAATATTTTAGGGACGAGAATTCTTACCACATTTGAAGGCTCTAATTTCTTCCTTCTGGCAAGATCAGTAATGTTGATGCCATTGTAGTTAATGCTTTCCATACAGCCTTTGAAATTCTTCCTACTACTGGAACTTGGCTTGCCAGAGAAAGGTATGCCTCCAAAGGTTATCTGTGAGAAAAATAAAATAAAATGTAAACATCCACACTGTATTACAATAAACTAGAAAAAAAATCTATGAATACAGCCAATGCCAAGTATCTTTACCTCAATCAAAATATATAAATATTATAGTATTCGGCCTCCAAATTCTGTTGCACATTAAATTGTTATTAAAGTGCATAATTGAATCATTAATTCTGATACCTAGATTATAACTTAAACAAGAAAATAAAAATTCTTTGCATTTTTACAACCCAAAAGACATTTTATAATTGTTCTTGAGAATGTTTTAAATCATCATTTTATCTGGCAAAATCCTTTCATTAAATAATTCTAAAAATATATTTTGTGTTTATCATTCAAAGGCATATTATCAATACATGTCTCTAGTAATTATGAAATAATCAGTACTAATGTAATAAAACTACAGCCCAAAGCAAGAAATATTATATTATATTTATTCTATGTAGACTTGCAGCTGAATGGCCATTAGAGTCAAAAGTTCATTATTTTGAATAAAGAAATAAAATAGTTTTACTATATTTTTAGAAATCTCCTAGGACTTTGGAGCTATAAGTTGAGCAGTACAGGCTTAAAGATAATAAAGAGTTTTAAAATCCTAAGAAATAAGGACAATGTTACTTATTGTGCTTCTCTGGCTATTATTGCATATAGAAAGAACGTATTTTTAAATACAGTTTTGAATATGTATTCTATTGTAGCATTAAATTTCATACAATAAAAAGTAATATGTAATATATGTATGGCCAATAATATCATTTACTACTAAGAGTGAATTACTAGAAAGTTAAGCCAACTGTTAATCAGAGTTATAATATCAAGATATATGATCCAAATGTTATGTCTCTTTTAAATTATTACTCATATTACTATTATAATTGTTTCTTAAATATTTTTGAAAATGAAAGCAATAGTTATGATACTTTTAAATGTCAGGACTTCACATTTGATGCAGGAGGGAAAGATCCTGCTTTGTATTTTCAAGGACGCTCATGTTCTATTATTTAGTGTCATGGCATTTAAAAAGCTTAATTAGTTTGGAGGAGAAATACAAACTGATAGTTTGTGAAGCAATAGTAAAAAACAAAACAAGCTGGACTCGGTGGCTCAGCCTGTAATCCTGCGCCTTTGGGAGGCTGAGGTTAGTGGATTGCCTGAGCCCGCGGGTTTGAGACCCGCCTGGGCAGCGAGACCTCCTCTCTACAATAAATCAAAAAATCAGCCGGGCGTGGTAGCGCATGCCTGTAATTCCGGCTACTTGGAAGGCTGAGGTGAAAGGATTGCCAGAGCCAAGCAGGTCGAGGCTGCGGTGGCCAGGAGCGGCCACTGCACTCCAGTCCGGGCGACAGAGTGAGACTCCAACTCAAAAAAAAAAAAAAAACCAAAAAAACCCAAAGCAAATGTGGGCATGGGAGTGCATTCCTGTAGTTACAGCTACTTGGGAGGCTGAAGCCAGAGGATTACTTGAGCACAAGAGTTTAAGACCAGCCTCAGCCAACAAAGCAAGACCCTATCTCAAAAAACAAAAAACAAAAAACACCAAAAAAAAAAAACCCACAAAGAAACAAGGTCTTATTTAATATAACATGAATTATATATAGTTCACCACAGAGTTTATATACAAGAAGGAAATGAGAAAATTGAGAAAAAAACAAATATTTTTTAAGAATTAGAAAACTGCAAAAAAATAGAGAATAATTTAAAATAGAATTACTAGAAAAATATTTTCAAGTTGAATGGAACAGAACATATTAAATATTGTGTAAGTGTATCCGATATCAAAGGCAATCGTTTTTCACAACAAATTGGAGTACGGTATTTCCTGCTTACAATTTCTTTGGTCAATTTCTTCCCCATCTGACAGTAATAAAATCTTCTGTTTTGTACAGTCTCACATGTTGAACAATATTACTATATACAAGTTTCAAAATATTGTTTCTTGCCTCCATATGCAGTTTAACTTAGGTCTTTCATTTTCCTTTGAGAAGATGATTCAAATGCTCCTTATGTTTTCTCTGCTTTCAACAATTCTTGGGACACGTCCTGTCCTATCAAAGGTGCCCTGATAAAGCACTACAGGCTCAAGGTAAGAGATTCCTAATGATTATTTGGGTTCTAACTCCAATTGCTAATGCCACTAATGATGAGATATTAGATTGTCACTTACTCTTTCTTAATATGTATTGTCATTGGTAAAAAGAAGGGTAGGACCACAAAATATTTTCTGACATCTTAATGGTTCTGATAGTTTTAAAAAATTGTTGCAATTGTCAGATTAATATAAATTTGCTTGTGGTTCATATAATAGACTTATTAATGATATTGCCAGTCAGTAACCTTGCTTTTAAAAGAAATAACTGCATATTAGCAACTTTGTTAGCTAGAAAGTATGACAGAGGCTGCTAGATATCTCTATTTTTTCTTCTTCTCACTTCTTTAGGGAAAAAAATACAGTCAATGTAAGAAATTATCAACCTCTTTGAAGCTAGTTTTGGTTTTATGATATTCAAGTGGAAGGGTTGTGTGTGAGTCCAAAATTGTCACTAAGGGGAGATGGTAGTCTTCTTTAGTCTTTAGTCTTCTTCCTTCCTGCTGGTTGGAGTGCAAAGTAGAATGTGAGCAGCCACATTGGAGTGAATTGCAGTTGGGAAAGAGCACAGCAAGATTAAAAGGAATAGTGGCCTTAATGACCACAGAGTGGTCATTGAACCTGTTACCTGCCTCCAGATTCTTTTTATATATAAAAGCCTAAGTATGCATCTGTGATATACAGCCTAAGAAATCTTAGCATATGTATGTATGTGTGTGTATATACACACACATATTTTTCCAATTATATTCTTTTGCCTCCTTACATAAACCTATGAGAAATGTACTATTATACTTATTTCATAGAAGGGGAATATGAATTATCCAGTCACACAACCAGTAAGGAGCAGAAAGGGATTAAAACTCAGGCTTCTGCTCCTGTTTGAGTCTATGTGATTGATTTTCCTACCAGCCAGTCTGTGGGTATGCCATGGTCAAGAGGGAGTCATTTCTCTACTTTCCTGGCAGAGCTGTATTGCAAAAGAAAACAGCAGAATTTTCACTGCGGGTGTGTTCTGGAATTTAGCTGAAGAACAGAGAGAATCTAGGCCAAACACCATTTTGTTGTTCTGCCCTTTGGTTTCATTGGCTTGGAGGAGGAAAAATGAAGTGATGCACATCTGTGCGTCACCATACCAGTCTCTGCTTATCCTGTGGCTATCAGGCTAACTGCAGGTGGTGACTGGCCTACCTCGTAGTGTACACAGTTAGAGAGAAAGGGATGAGGTAAACTCCTAGGCCTATGATAAATGTCCACCCTGAGTGAGGTTAAGGAGTTAGCTTGCATTCTGTTGTTTTTTTCATAATATTCATCTCTAGGAATGGTAATAGGTATATTGAATTTACCCCTGGCAGTGCTGTGCTGGACCCTACCCATTCTGGCTCATGAGAACTGACTGTCAAACAGAGCTATTATTAACAATTAAATTATATAAGCTAGAAATGAAACAAATTACAATAAATACAAGATAAATAACTGCTCAGAACTCATATATACTTTTTACTGTCATATGTGTTCTTGAGGTTATTTACACTTATTGTGTCTATATGATGGAAATGCTGTGCTATTGGGCAACCCTTACCACCTTGCTGCTCAGTGCTGTCATGTTGGTAGGATGAAATCAACCATGGTACAGAATTCACATCATGAAAATTAACAAATCTTACATATCAGAAGATTTCTCCCTTCCTCCCTAGAGAGTCAGTCGTTAAGCATTTACTGGCACATCCTTGCTCTTAAGTCTCAATGTCCATGGCCTTAAACCACTCTGGAATAACAGAAGCAGCGTAATCTTGGGGAAGCAGTATATACCATCTTCAGACTTTGTGAAGATAAGACCAGGTTTCTGTTCCTTTAAGCTAAAGTCTTTAAATACATTGGTATGAACATTATATAATTTGTATTATTTTATATTTTAAACTAATTTTCATGTAGTATATGAGATGTGTCTAGTTAATGTGTGGAAACATCAAGGAGATAAATCCCACAACACTGAGAGACTAACTTTAATATAGCCCTCAAGTTTGTCTAAACAAATAAACAAAGGGAGTCCCTTTCTACTGAGATAAAATTGTAGAAATATAAAGGTAGGCACAACCACTTATAATACAGCTTATGCCAATAATTGCAGTATCTAAGACGGTAATAAGTCAGTAGCCAGGAATAAGTTACATCTATCCTGATTCTTTCTCCATAAATTTAAATTTCTTCCTAGTGTCTCTCTCTAACAAATGTTTCCCAGGCATTTGTAGTCTTCAGTTGAAGATCCTAAACATAGTATTGTATAGAGATGGGCTTCAAAGTGTCCATGGAACGGTGGACCCCATATGGAAAGTGTTGTGTGTGCATGAATATTTATAGACTTCATCAAAAACTCAATAGGATCTATGACCCCAAATTTTTAATTCTGTTTTTTGAGAATTGAAATTATGTTTGCCCATTGCTAACGTTCCAGGATTTCTCACCTCTTCTATGATAGTTCAAAGTTTATTAATGGAAGATAAATAATTCATCCTTAAGATCACTCATACATCAGGAGACAAGTCACATGAGTCAAGATTTATACTAATTTAGAGAACATAGAAATTTCTGGGATTTTCACATTATTTTTTATTTCCACAATCAATTTTCTTGAAAGAGATATTTATAAAGAGTAGAGAGAAAATTATTTCCCTATAACCTTAAATTAAATGACAATGGAACAGCCCTGGATCGTAGGGCCATATATCTCTAGGCTCCTTTTATATAAAAGAGAATAAACTTGCATCTGTCATATACAGTCTAAGTAATATTAACTTATATATATATATATTTTCTACTCCTTCCTGATGTCTCCTCATATAACTCTATAGGAAATATGCTATTATATTCATTTTACAGACAGGGAATATGAATTGTCCACTATAACACAACCAGTAAGGTGTAGAAACAGATTCAAATTCAGGACACTTTATATTATGTTAATGAAGTCTCCCTCAGTATTTATACAGTATATTCTATTCTAAATTTTTATTTAGGGATATACGTATATAGTGTATTCATATTGCAAAAGTTTTAGAAACTATTTAAGTATATCAAGAAAATCGAAAACACAGCTAATAATCCTGTTCTTTCCACTTATTATTTTATATTTCACATTCTTTTTTTTTTTTTTTTTTTGAGTTGGAGTCTCATTCTGTCGCCCAGACTGGAGTGCAGCGGCCGCTCCCAGCCACCGCAGCTTCGACCTGCTGGGCTCTGGCGATCCTTCCGCCTCAGCCTTCCGAGTAGCCGGAATTACAGGCATGTGCTACCACACCCGGCTGATTTTTTGATTTATTGTAGAGATGAGGTCTTGCTGCCCAGGTGGGTCTCGAACCCGCAGGCTCAGGCAATCCACTCACTTCAGCCTTCCAAAGGCGCGGGAGTACAGACTGAGCCACTGAGCCCGGCCCATATTTCACATTCTTAAAATTTGATGTATAAATATAGATAAAACACACACATGTACAGGTACATACCTGCAATTTCAAGACTGGATGCCAAGAAACACTAAGGTGGCACTGCTAATTCACAGATTTCCATAGTATATTTTGAATTTTTAAAGAAAAGGCAATACTTGACATAGTTTGAACATTGAGTGAAACATTAACTTGAGGCAGTTTACTGTTCTGACATTAGATCATGCTACATTCCTTTTAATATGCACCATCTTTGTGAGGTTGGGCTTTTTTTGTCATTACTCTGTTTAAAACAGAGTATCACATAAAGTTAAAAGTGGAACAAAAAACTAGGTTGTTGATGTCAATCTGATTCTAAAATCTGACAAGTGTGCTGTAGAAGAGCACTTAACCCATTATTACTTAACCAATTATTACTGCTATTTAAGAGTGAAATAAAATTATTTCTTTTATTTTACATGTATTTCTTTAAATGGCTGCCAAAGATTTAGGATATAAATTTTTAAGTTCTTTGAACCTGATAGTCTAGTACTGTTATGGAAAACATTCTAAGACACTAAAGACTCCATGAACTGAAAGAGTTTGAAAACCTCTGACTGAGTAATATTTAATCCTTTTCATTTTACCTTTAGGATGCTTTTGTACGTGTAGTGTTATCTTTCTTTTTGTAATAGACATAACACTGTGACAAACATCTTCTGAGCAACTCTTGTCTTTATATATAATTAACAATTTTGATGGACATTTAAGGTTGAATTGCTCTCCAAATAATTTATTTAAAAACCTGATATGGGCAGGGTGAAGAGGCTCATGCCTGTAATTCCAGCACTTTGGGAGGCTGAGGGGGAGGATAGCTTGAGGCCAGGAATTCGAGATCAACCTGGGCAACAAAGTAAAACACTCATCTCTCCAAAAATTAAAAAATTAGCTGGGCGTGGTAATGCATGCCTGTAGTCCCAGCTACTTGGGAGGCTGAGACAGGAAGATCACTTGAGCCCAGGAGTTCGAAGCTGCAGTGAGCTGAGATAATGCCACTGCACTTCAACCTGTGAAATAGAGTAAAACCTGTCTCAAAAACAAAACAAGTCAGGGATGGTGGCTCAAGCTTGTAATTACATTACTTTGGGAGGCCAAGGCAAGAGGATTGCCTGAGTCCAGGGGTTTGAGACCATTCTGGGCAACTTGGTGAGGCCTTGTCTCTATCATAAATAAAAAAATTAGCCAGGCATGGTGGCAGGCACCTGTAGTTCCAGCTACTTGGAAGGCTGAGGCAGAAGAATAGCCTGGGGCCAGCAGGTAGAGGCTGTGACGGCTGTGAGCATGCCACTGCCCTCCAGCCTGGGAAATGAGTGAGACTCCAACTCAAAAAAAAAAAAAAAACCATACCTGATCTGTCTACTAGTAAGTTATGGAAATATATTTTTAACAATATCATCGATTATTTTTAAATTTCTAATTATTAGGAGAGTAAATTTTGTCTTTTTATTAGTGAACAATCTCTTTACTACTTTCTTTCTTTAATGACAATTATACCTGAGAAGATAAACTCATCAAATACCCATCTACAGTCATGAGTTTATAAATGATTTAATATAAACCAGAAACTAGGATTTTCTATTCAATACTTTGTAATAAATATGACGACCCTTTATATATAACATACTGCACATTCTCAAGGGGAATTACTAGCATAATTAACTACCAGTGAAAATATTACAAATTAATTTATCCTGAACTTATTAAATGTCCCTGTTAATATGGTCCCTCTATTTAAATTATTACTTGGGTATAAGATTCTTTTTTTTTTTTTTTTTTTTTTAGTTGGAGTCTCACTCTGTCGCCCAGACTGGAGTGCAGAGGCCGCTCCCGGTCACCGCAGCCTCGAGCCGCTGGGCTCCGGCGATCCTTCCACCTCAGCCTTCCAAGTAGTCGGAATTATAGGCATGTGCTACCATGCTCGGCTAATTTTTTGATTTTATCGTAGAAATGAGGTCTCGCCTGCCCAGGCGGGTCTTGAACCCGCGGGCTCAGGCAATCCACTCACCTCAGCCTCCCAAAGACGTGGGATTACAAGCTAAGCCACTGAGCCCGGCTCGGGTATAAGATTCTTAAAACAATACTCATGGTTGCAAATTTAAAAATAAATAAAATAACACGCATGTATAAAGTAGGTTTTAAAATTGTAAGTTTCTCTTTGAGAAGAAAATGAAAATGGTATAGGTAGGTATATGAGTAACAACAATACAAAAATACAGTAGGAGACTGAGGCAGTTGTTGGATATTTATTGCAATTTATATGTCATCACCACATGTACCTCATAGTCCAAGTCCAGGTAGTCAAACTCTCCATTGGTACGGAAGTGCTGCATGCTCCTGTCCAGGGTGAGGTTAATACTCCGTCCCTGGCGCTCAATGACCACAGAGTGCCAGTGGTGATCATCCAGCAAACTTCCTGTCATCACTGATGTGTGGCCATATATGGGGCCAAGCTGGTTGCTTCCTGTCAAAGGAGTAAAAAAGAAACAAGCCAATGATCCCATGACCAACTTCCTGTAGCAGAAGATCTTTCATTTACAAGACCTAGGGCTGACATTCCATCAAAACTCTATCCATTGAAGATAACCCACAAGTAACTACATTTAAAAACACAGTATGTAAAAGATAATACAGATGGAAAAAAGTCTATTCCCTTAAAAAGAAAAAAAAATGAGTGTAGTCTGACTGTGCCAGGGATTCTGCTAAATTTTGGTAAATTCCTTCCAACATCATCATTACATGGGCTTTGACATCCCCATGCTGCGTTCTGATGCTGGCTCCACCAACAGCTCGGTGTACATCCTGGGGAAATTGATGAGTACTCTGGGTCTCTGTTTGCTCATATATAAAATGAGTCTCTGCTTTATAAAGTTGCTTGAATATTAAGTGAGTTAGTATAGGTAAATAATTTATTATACTTCCAGGCTTATAGACAGCATAACTGTGCCTGTTAATCTTTTATTACTGTTATCATTATTGATCAAGACGACACAACATGACAAGTTTCAGTTTTTGTTGACTCCAAAAGTCATTGTTGCAAAGTAAGCACTATATAGTAGTTAATGGCATAAAATTTACTTATTTTTTAAATTAAAATAAAAACATGCAGAAATACATAGGTAGCATTGACCTAGTTTTGAAATATGATCTAAATAGCAACAAAACTATAAGTAAGAGTAAAAGGTCATTAGAATCTAAAATGTTTACTAAGTTAATCTCTTGATGTGGTTAACATGTTTCATTTCATTCTTTTATTTTGTTTAATCAAGTATTTCTTTTCATGGTCAGGCAAAATTAAATGCTATAAAAACATAATATGGTTTCAAAATAAATAGCAAAATAGAAATGAAGCATAATAATCACATTAAAATGTCTTTCTTTTTTTCTTTCTCTTTTGACATTTAGTATGCTAATGATCCCTAGGTTGTACATAATCTCAGTCTTCCTAGATAATCTTTTCTTCATGTATGGTAATGAAATCAAATTTTGATGTGTAATAGTGATTGCATGTGTGAATAAAAAATGAAGGAGAGAAAAGAGGAGGAGGGAAAGAGAGAAAGAAAAGTGGGAACAATCTAAGTGAAAGGTCATACTGAGTTTTATTAGTTTAAATATTTATATTAGAAGACTGAGCAGCAGACAAGTATGTCAGATATTTAGATAATCACAGAAAATACTAACTGTAAATACTGGAGTGGATTTATTTATCTGGCTAAATTCTAGTCAGTCAATAAAATGTCAGTAAACTGCTTTTCAGTGAAAAGGTAATAAACCTTTTTTGGTAAGGTCATATAGTCAGTTACTTGTTTCAAAACAGTAATGCCACACCTCTATATAAACCACAGTTGATTTTAAAAGGTTACTCTACATGTTTCATATTTTTTTTAAAAAAAGAACGCTTTAAAAAAGTAAACATTTTTAGATATAATTCAACTTCTATGGGGGTATGCATGCACAAGTGCATATTTTTACAAAAATATTTATATTTTGTTTCTGGTTCCTCTCCCTTCACCCTTTTGTCTTTCCCTCTGTTGAATCTTGTTTTAAGAATAATTTCAAGCCGGGCTTGGTGGCTCAGCCTGTAATTCCGCGCCTTTGGGAGGCTGAGGTGAGTGGATTGCCTGAGCCCGCAGGTTCGAGACCCGCCTGGGCAACTTGGCGAGACCTCATCTCTACAATAAATCAAAATGAGCCGGGCATGGGTAGCGCATGCCTGTAATTCCGACTACTCGGAAGGCTGAGGAGAAAGGATCGCCGGAGCCCAGCTGGTCAATGCTACAGTGGCTGGGAGCGGCCACTGCACTCCAGTCTGGGCGACAGAGTGAGACTCCAACTCAAAAAAAAAAAAAAAAAAAAGAATAATGTCAGGCTATTTCCCCCCAGGTAGCACAATGAATGCATGCTACTTCTTACAAGTAGAGAATATTATGAAGAATTAACAAGTAAAATAGAATGTAAAATCATTTCCACGGCTAAAAATAGTTTGGCTTATTTCCTTCCAGATGTTTTTTTCATGTTTAGTCATGTACTGTGTAATGACATTTCTGTCAATGACGGACTTCATACACGATGGTGGTCACATAGACTTAATATAAAAATTTTACTGTACCTTTTTCATGTATCAAAATGGAAATACCATAATTCTACAAAGATCCTACAGTATTCAGTACAGTAACATGCCGAAAAGCAATAGACTATACTAGGAGCAATAGACTATACTATCTAGTTTAGGTGTGTAGTAGATTAATGCCATCTGGGTTTGTGTGAGTTTACTCTATGATGTTCGCACACCTAGATTAAAATTGCCTAACACAGCATTTTTTAGAACGTGTCCCTGTTGTTAAGCAACACACGTCTGTACATACATTTAATTATATACATAAATGTTACACGTATGCTCATGCATATATATTTAATATAAAATAATGATATACTATTTATATTTTCATTCCACAGTTTTAATTTAGTTTTTTTTTTTTTTTGAGTTGGAGTCTCACTCTGTCGCCCAGACTGGAGTGCAGTGGCCGTACCGCAGCCTCGACCTGCTGGGCTCCGGCGATCCTTCCGCCTCAGCCTTCCAAGTAGCCGGAATTACAGGCACGCACTACCACGCCTGGCTGATTTTTTGATTTATTGTAGAGATGAGGTCTCGCTGCCCAGGCGGGTCTCGAACCCGCGGGCTCAGGCAATCCACTCACCTCAGCCTCCCAAAGGCGCGAGATTACAGGCTGAGCCACCGAGCCCAGCTCATAATTTGTATTCTTAAGTGACCCAGGTTTTTGTGTGACTTTTTCTTTCTTTCTTTTTTTTTTATAAATGCTATTATTTCCATTACTTTGCACGAATTGTAATTTTGAATGCTAGTACCCATGTTGTTGATCTTTTCTTTAGATTTAAGTAAATTCTACCTGCATTATCCATATACAAACATACATTAGTATTATTCACTTAAAAACAACAAAAACTCAAAACAAAACAATAACTGAGTTAAATTTATCTTTCTCTGGCCAACATTTCATTTGTTTGCTTCCTTCATTTCTAACTGGCTGTATTCAAGATATTTATATCCACATCCCTCCTTCTTTTTTTAACCTATTAAAAAAATCAATGAAACTTCTGTTCTTTCCAGTCCACTGAGAGTAAATTAACAATAGCCTCCATGTTGTCAAAACCAATATTCACTTCTCTGTCTTCACCTTATGTGACATTTTAGATGAATTCAATACATTTGACAACTTCTCTTATTTCCTAGGTCTCTGTGATGCTATTCTTTATTCTTTATTTCTTCCTATTCACTGTCTACTTCTTCTTAGTCTCCATTGTATGAGCACCTTTTCCTGTCAATCTCATATATGCAACTCCATTACAGAAAGTTGTACTTAGATATTTAATAACCAACTCTAATGAACTATGTCTAGATGGATCCCCAGATATTCTCCTAAAGTTTTCTCTATTTCTAAAAATGGCATTAATGTCCATTTAGCACCCAAGCTCAAAGCCTAAGAATCATTCTCTATTTCTACTTTTTACTTCTAATGCCATATAGAATCCATCACAAGTCATGCTGAATTTACCACTAAAATAATGTCCCTAATCGACACATTTCTCTGCATTACCACTGACAACCACCTTGTGCAAGTCAGCCCTCTTTCCCAACCATGCAGAAGTCCTGCTTTGACACTCATGCAGGCACAATTCTTACACAAATCTCAGTGCACTTTTAAAATTAAGATGCCATACAGTTGAAAGTCTTCCAACACCTCCCCATTCTTAAAATAATATCTAATACTCTACCATACCCTGCAGGAAACCACCGAAATTGGTCAATTTCCTCCTCTTGGATTTCATCTTCTATCTTAATAACTCACTGCTTTTATTCACATCAGCCTCCTTGTTTCTTTCGCATGCCAACCCGTCGTCTTCAATGATCCCTCCCTATGAAACTCTTTCCTTTTGATGGTTCATGGCTAGTTTCTTTTTATCACTCGAATCTTAGCTTGAATATTTTCTCCTTAGAGAGGAGTTTCCTCACTATTCATTCTAACATTGGCCCCAGTGCCTCTGAAAAGGGCATATTAACCTATTTTCCTTATCATCTTCACCTATTTTACTGACTTCATAATATTTATTATTTGAAGTTATTTCTTTTTGTTTAGTTGTTTTAAAATAAAAATGATAGATGATATAGTGTCTGATTCCTCTGCTCAGTCACAAACTTTATGAGTTTAAGCACTTTGCCTCTTTGTTCCCTGCTGTATGCCTAAGGCTAACATAGCGCCTTATACAGTACAGGTGTTTGATAACCATTTCTTGAGTGAATAGATATATCATTCTATACCAACCACTATGGATTAAGAATGAACTGACAATGCAATGAGAACTCTTTCTACAATTTACATTTTAAGAATTTAAGCATTAACATTATCCTAAAGGGAATATGAATAACACAAAGAATGGTAGCAATAGTCAGGATATACCTAGGTTTAAACTGAGAACCAGCTTGGCTTTTTTCAGTTCCAAAGTGATGTAATCCCCTTGCTGGCCTTCACCATGCAAAATTACTCCTTCACTTTCAGAGGTTTTAAATTTCAAGGCAATGACATCTTTCAGTGTTTTCATCTTCTTGTTTCTGAATCTATATGGTAGCACAACATGACCATCAAAGTTGATAACATCAGCCCCTAAAAAAAAAAGGGAAAAACATTTCAGTTCAGTTATTGTATGCTATCATCCACTTCCAATGGGTTTCTGCACAGTTTAAATGAGAATTAAAGATATGCTTTTCATGAGAAATCTAGAGTCTTGGGTTCTCATTCTATTTCTTCTTTGGATTGACTGGGTATTTTAAGTGGGATTTAGAGAGAATGTTAATTTTTAAAAATTATCATAAAAGCCTTCATCAATATAAAATTTTGCTTTAATATTACAATAAATTAAAAATCATGTAATATTAAAGTAAAATTCATGGAATGGTTCGAAGTTATATTGCAGCCATTCAGATCAAATATTGAGTTCAAATATTAATAGAAGCTTAGTTACCATTATTAAGTCTTTATCCCAAAAAATATTGTCAAAAATCCACTGCTGCTAGCTTTTCATTTTTAAGTCATAAAAAACCTGGTTGAACCAGATAGTTCTAATTGCCATAGAATTGCAAGCCTGAACAAAGCTAGCCTCTAGGTTTTGAGTAAAGTCTGGCTAAATAATTCTACCAGGAGACATTGGAGGAAAATAATAGCAAGTTTAAAGCCTGTCAGAGAAATATTTTCTCATTTCATGTCCTAGTTCCCTGGCATTTGTTTACTTCAATCACCACTGGGAATACTTTGGTTCGCCTTGTAAGTGGAGCTTACCACCTGATAAATCCCCGTGGTGGCAATGTAAGAGGAACAAAGCCGCCATAACCACGTCTACTGTTTATTGTACACTATCTCCCATTCCAATTACTTGACTTCACCTAATTTTATGAAATGAATTGTTTGAATATAGTTATTTCAAACATTACTTTAAATTAAATCTAAACTTTTCTTTTATGTCATCAATGTCTTTCACATACTTTAAAAACATTTGCTTTACTATCTCAAATATTTGTGCTTTTGAATGATAGCTGGGGCAATGTTACATCATAAAAAGTTCAGAAAAAAATAAACTTTAAGTTTTAATTCTTAAAATAAGCTCTTTATTGCCCATAAAAAAGACTTTCTTAATCAACAGAATTCTGTTCTGTGAGACTGTGAATCACAGAGGTTTATTTTAATATGAGGAAAAAAATTCAACCATTAAATTTTGGCTTCTGCTAACACTGCAAAGCCAATTAGACTTTAGCTTAATCATCTATACTGTCACAGCTGAATTCCAATGGCAATATCTTTATCATCTGTGATGAGAAATAAAGAAGAGAAAAAAGTAGAATCTGATTTTCAGATCCCAGGTTGAATTTACAATCCAGCAGTTGATAGAAATTACTTTTTGTCTTGAAAAGTGAATAAATGAAAGGAAGAAGGGAGTAAATTCTAAACTCTAGAAAGTAATTTTGTAGTCAATTTCATATCAAAGACAGTTGAATAATAGACACATCATTGTTTAATACACCTTTATATACATTAATTGACATAAAATATTTCTTATTCATCTCTCAGAAAGTACATGTTCCCTGAGCTGAGGGAGAGGAAGGAATTCAATCCCTTAGACTTTCTCCTAAATCAAAACCTACATTCAGTTCCAGGTACAGAATAGAGATTCACGCAGATGTTGATGCCTTTCTGCCTTACATTTAAGGCAATAAGAAAATGTGACAAAAAGGATGGATATGGTGATTTTTTTTAGACTGTCTTAAGATGTTAACAAAAACAAGAAGGAAAGCTATTCATGTAGACCTATCTAATTTTACAAAAGCTAAGTGGTCAATGATCAGACGGGAAATTGATCCACAGCAAAAACAAAAAGTTTTCCTATGAATGGGTTCAATACATCCAAATTATCAGCCTGTTCTCTTGTGGATATAAGCTCAGGGCTGGCTGGCAAATTATGAAATTTCTAGAAATAATCTATGATATGTAATTTATACTTAAACATGTCATACACTTTTAAAGACTGTGAGATTATATTTCAATCATGTAACATCCATCAGAGTTAGCTCAATTTCCGACAGAAATACATTAAAATTTCACTTGGCATCTAATAATATGTTGCGTTTATTTGGGGACAGGCCACTTTTTTCTTCTATTATCCTGATTGCTCATCATTCCCTAGAATTAAGTTTTCTATGCAATGATTAAATATGTATGATTGAACTGTTTAAGCAATCTGAACAACAATAATGGCTAGTCAAAAAGTGAATGCAAAATCATAGTGTTTCCAAAATTTTGTTTCTAACAATAACATAGAGAGCTGGTAATATGCCCAATTCATCCAATCATCATGGTAGAAAAGTCTTTTCTTAAAAAAAATAGTTACTTAGTCTTTACTTACTAAATTTGAATAAGATATTTTAGAGAAGTATTTGCCATCTCAAGATTTTAATATTTTAAAATATATATTTGCTTTTACTACAAACTATGCTTATTGTTAAAAGAAATTAGACAATACAGAAATATAGAAAGTAAAAAGTGGATCCTAGCCACGAGATCACCAATGTTAATGGATAATAAGTTGACGCATATCAAAGATTTTGTACATTTACCTACTTATCTATCCATCTATGTAATATATGGAATCATACATGAAATATAAGCATATGTGTGTATGCATATGTGTGTGTGTGAGAGAGAGAGAGTGATAGAAGAAGAAAGGGAGTGAAAGAGAGGGAGAAAGGGAGAGAGAGAAAGAGGAGAATTTCATTTCATTTAGTCATGACCCAAAATGTACCATGATAGCATGATCGTATCATAGTTTGAGCTTTGGGTAATAAAATATTTATAGTGTAAGAAAATTGTATGTTTTAGCTCATTAATATGTTTTATTGACCTTTATACACTAAGGCTCTTATAAAAGTGAGTATATATATGTATATATATATATAATTTGTAAATGTAATTTATCATATTTATCACTTTTTAAAGTGTTTGAATATAGCACACCAACAAATTAGTATTTAAAAGTTACTTGTATGTAAACCCTGTTTTCTTATAAAAATGTATCACTTACTTGTAGAAGATCTGAGAGAAACAAGAAGGATTAAGGCAAAAAATTAAAAGGGCATGATTCTACTTTCCTGAAATAACCAATGATAATGTACTGTTCTTGATTGTTTTAAATTGCATGTACAGAATATTTATGTATGTACATAGGTACACATAGAGATAATATGGTATATAGCTTTACATTTGGTTTTTGTTACTGAATATCATATTTTTAAGCTCATCTCATAAATTTTTTTTCCAAAAAGCAGGATTTTGATTGACTAAAAATCTACCATCATTTTTATGTCCAACTTCTTCAATGAGAATAGTGGTTGCAGCTTTTTGAAACAAGCTTTTAAATTTTTGAATAATTTGAATTCAGCCAGCCCTGAGAAATTTAGCCCTGCTGTATTTTCCAAACTCATAGCTTGCTTTTTTTTTTTTTTTTTCTTTTTTTTTGAGTTGGAGTCTCTCTCTGTCACCCAGGCTGGAGTGCAGTTGCACTCACGGTCACCCCAGCATCGCCCTGCTGGGCTCCGGCGATCCTTCCGCCTCAGCCATTCAGGGAGCCGCAACTATAGGCACCGGCTATCATCCCTGGCTAATTTTTGATCTATTATAGAGATGAGGTCTCGCCAAGTTGCCCAGGCCGGTCTCCAACCTGCAGGCGCAGGCAATCCACTCACCTCGGCCTCCCAAAGTGCTGGGATTACAGGCTGAGTCACCGAGCCCGACCCATAGCTTACTTTTATACCGGGCTACCATCACCTCTTGTGTTGCCTATTGCATTAACACGGTTAAATGAACAATTCCGTCCTCCAGTCTTTTTTGCCTTACATGTATCCACCAGAAAACTAGAAAGATATTTTCAAAATTAGGTTTTCGCTGAAAAGATCCAAACCCAAGCTCTTCAGTATGGCCTATACCACTTTCAGTGATACAGCTCCAGCCTTCCCCCACAGCCTCATATTTTAGTGTTATATTTCTCCTTATATGCTAATGATAAAAAGCTGGCGGAATTCCTTGTGAATGTCCTAGTGCCTTCCCTCATGCTGTCGTGACTTTCTTCGATGAACAGTCATGTTTTCTTCTGTTCCTTTACTTTTAGGCATCTTCCAAGCATCAGAGAAGCTTCACCCACTAGAAAGCTTTCCGTGTGAAACCTTTGCCTATTGTTCCATAGCACCTTGCATGATTTTATCATATCACATTTCATGTTATACTGAAATTATCTTTTCCTCTGCATACATTAAGCTCTTCTAAAGTATAGATTTTGGATTGCTCCATCTTATTTTCCTGACACAACAAAAACTTCTTAAACTGGTCTAAACATAATTTGTGTTTGAAACAAGGCAAAAGAAAAATTCCACTGTTTCTTCTCAAAACCATACTTGGTGCCATACAGTTTACTTTCTGAGAGTATAGACATATACATTATGTAATGGTAGGCATCGATGCATTGATATAAATATCACAACTATGGGTTTATGCTATGAATAAATTTTAAAACAAAAAATGCTTTATTGTACTCACGCTTAAGTAAAATTAAAGGCTAAGACATTTAACTTCTGTATGAGTCTTAAATGCGAAATATATACTTTCTTTTTAATTGAGTGAATTTATGAGAAACTTGCCTATTCTAAGATTAAAGTTACTAAATTTTAAACATCCCTTTAACATAGTCATTGTATACTAATCTTAGATAGTTATTGATTTACGGAAGTAAGGGGGATTTACTTATTTGTTTTTATTTTTTGATGACTTCATACAAAATGAATGAGTCATGAGTCACGTTGTTGGCCCACTGAATCAAAACAAGACAGAAAAATATTAGTAATTTTTTGAAATTGTATTATTAAAATCATATTGTTATTCAACATCAAAATAAAAACAGAAAGCTGAGGTACTGTCTGCCTCCCAAAATGGTCATTAGTACATGTACACACATATATTCTATTCTCTCTCTTATCCATTCATGACCCACAGGATACCAAAAAACTAGAGTGATCTATTTTTAAGCAGGGTTACAACTCTAATATTTCTGATAATGCAGAGATAATAAGCAATTTCTGAAAGCTAGTAAAAAATCTATTTGTAGAAAATCAATGTGGAAGCTATTTTTATTTATTTTTATAAATCAAAAAGTCAAACAAATGAGACTAGACTTCTCTGTGATAATATTGCTGTATATTGAAAATAGCTCTATAGTCTTTGACCACACAAAATCTTTTTTTTTTTTTTGGCTGGGAAAAACTATATTTAGAATTATAAATCCTAAACAAATGTTGTACAGATGAGGTAAAGAACCAGACATCAAGAAGCTCCTCAGAATGTCTTTTGATTTAAATTATTCTCAATATTCATTTCAGATATTTTTAAATCACTATTTCGTTCCCATTCTAGTTCCATTTAAAACATCATTGTTGGTGTTGATGTCCAGATTTCAACACTATATAGGCTAAAGGATGGCAATTTGGTTGGAAGTGAAGATAGGGAACTAGTTTTGAGGCACTTTTTTTCATAGTAAATTATATAACAATGATCTCTATTAGTAGCGGTGTGGGGGTAGACACTGGGGGTGCAATGGTAGCCACCCTGGTGGTTTCTTGAAGCATCCATGGCTTCAGTTTCCCCTCTGCACTAACCAATGTCTTTGATTTTCTGTGTTCTGATGCTTTGACATTGGGCATTGCTCACCCTGGAGGCAGTGCTCTTGCTCGTGTTAGCCAATTTGTAGAGCTAGTAAACACATTGTCCGCCAGCACACTTTCCAAATATAAAACAACCAATCCGTAGTCTACACCCCAACCATCTCCTTTATCTAGTTCTCACTCTCTGAGCCACTATCGATCTGTCCCAGTCACCCCAAAGTCAGATGGCTGACAACTAGAAAGAGCTCCATTCCCCAGAGCTCCCTGAAATAACTCATCCTGAGCCTGCTTACCCTGTCTCACCCACTCCTTTTCATGGAAATAACAATAAAGTTTCTTGCCTATAGTCTCCCTCTTGCCCTCTGCCTCTGACAGACCCTCGTGCTTCCCTGTGCCCCCCAACTCCTGGCGTCATTCTGTAGATGACTCCCTCCTCTTGGAAGCTGTGAGTAATAAGCTATCTTTTCATGGCAGATGTTTTCTGATATGTTGGCTTTCATGTATCTCAATTATTTCATGAATACACTATATTTTAAAGTACCCTGTATAGACTATTCTCATATATGAAAGAAAATAAAAATTAAACTTCTGATCAAAAAAGATAAAAGTCTTAGATTTGTTGAAAAGAGTTAGTTTATAGATCTGTAAAGCATACTTGAAAATAAATTTTAGATGTCATTATTAAATGTCTGATATCAATTAGTGGTCAATGGAATATATTCTATATCCATAACATTGTATCGAGACTGTAGGGTATTTGAAATAAAGGGGTGAATTTTAAGAAGAACTAATACATGAGCTTTCCTGTAAAAAGAGAATGAAGATGAAGATAAATTCAGACAGAGAGGGAAACAGGACATCTGATTGTGTTACAAAGCTCATTTCTTTGTGACTTTAATATATAAGGCTCACAGGTCATAGGCAAGTATATAATTGGAAGATGAAGAATTTAATGTTCTCTACGGAAGATGTGAGTCTATGTCTGTAATGTAAAGGTGGAAACACATGTTCAGATTTGCACTGGAAAGGTAACTTCTGTGCTGATATGGGATTGAAAAGGATGGGAGGAGGAATAAAAAGGTGGAGAGAACAAAGACCCAGACTCAATGAAGCTGACATTCTTATGTGTTGACAAAGATTGCACAAAGCCAGCTTCAGGACTAACCTATGTCACTAAAGTATGTAAAGTGTTCTGATGATGCATTTTCGCTACCCATAATTTCAAAGTAAAGACTTTTATAATAATTGAAGAATTTCAGGTGAACATTTACAATAGTAGTTTACTCCAATTGTATGATAAGAGCTATATTACAAAGCCTCAGAACTTTTAAAGGAATTGAAACTACTCTAAAAACAAAAATAAAACATCAAAAATTCTTATTTGAAACATGCTAAATATTGGAATGCATTTATTTCCATCACATTAATTTTTAGATAGAATCTTATTGTGCCACTTCTGCTATCTAACATTTTTATGATCTATCCTTACAAATTCATTCATCCATCCATCCAACCATCCATTCACACATACATACCAAAACAAACACCATTTCTTTTTAAATGTAAAATCAATATTGTTCTATACTGTGTACACTTCACCAACAACTCCTACAAAGATTCCTGGACAAGTAGCAATATGTAATAAGAGACTAGTAAAACATGTCATCTTTATTTTATTTTCTGTGCTTTCCTGAAAGCTAAATAAGTTGGTACAAATGATTTACATTTATTTGCAAGAGTTTAGGACATATGTTTGGTACGTTTTGAGTTTATGTATAAGGTATGGTACATTACAGCTATGCTTTATTTTTGTTTTGATTTCACATGCCTTTGGGTGAAGCTTTTACCTCAGCCATAAGATAGGATTAATAAACCTCAAAATGTACACATGTTGTGAGATAATGTGCTCTTTCCTCTCCATTAGAACATTTGGGTCCTGTCTGGTAAAACATTAAATGGTGCTCTGTGGTCTGGTCATTAACACAACTCAGTGGCTTGGGCGTTGGAGGGAATCTGATTCACTGTGAACTTGGGTGCTGTCTATTACTTCATGACACCTGCACACTCACTGGAGCCCTGGCAAACAGGTTGAATTAATTTATTCCACAAATGAGCAATGCTCATACCACTTGTGCAGAGAGCCAGTCCTGGCAGAGATAAAATGATTTGAAGCTTCTAAAATTAGAAGTCACAACTTCAATGTTCAGACAGGACACGCAGTTCATACAAATGAGTGACACTAGTTTGTTGTAAAAATCATGTAGTTCCATTGATCTTTCATTTTATCAGTTTTGATAGTGATATGAGTAATAGAGACATGCCTTTCCCTGATTAGAAAATCAACTGGGGAAAGATGCTAATTAATGACTAAAGTTCTCAGCCATGATAGTGGAGAATCAACAAGGAGTGTTAGAGATATGTTATGTGTATAGGGGGAACAGTTCCTCTCCACCTGTAGGTGATTGAGGCTATGCAGGAATGCTGATGTTATTCAACCATTCAAGTCAAGACAGGGCAAAAAAAAAACCCAAAAAACAAAATTATAATAAAATTGCCCTAATTTAAATGCTGAACTGTTGATTTTGGGTTGTATTAGAAGAGGCTGCTAACTACGGCCCACAGATGTGTATTGTTTGCCCACACATCTCTTTAAACTTGAATGCAGCCAAAATATATGACTACATGGATCATTATAAGTCTGAAAAAGTAAATGTACTTTCTATTATATCATAATTTACCTTTGAATTACTGCAGTATGTATCAGCATGGACTTTTATTTTTTAAAAGATAGATTCTATAGAAAAAAGATGATTAATGCTAAACCAATAGAGTATGTATGGTTAAGAAAAGCCAATTCTAATGTAAATAAGAGAAGGAGATGGGGTTCGAGACCCGCCTGGGCAGCGAGACCTCATCTCTACAATAAATCAAACAATCAGCCGGGCGTGGTAGCGCATGCCTGTAATTCCGGCTACTCGGAAGGCTGAGGCAGAAGGATCGCCGGAGCCCAGCAGGTGGAGGCTGCGGTGGCCAGGAGCGGCCACCGCACTCCGGTCTGGGCGACCGAGTGAGACTCCAACTCAAAAACAAAACAAAACAAAAACAAAAACAAAAAAAAAAAGAGAAGGAGATGCATTTTTTCCTTATATGAAGGATCCAAAGAGCTCATGGATCAGGTCACATATGAAGGAAGATGCTACCTATTGTTTTGTTGCTGCTGGTATTGTCAAAAGGAAGAGTAAATTTGTAGGAACAAAAAATCTCCATATTTGAGATTGGAAATAATTAATTACTGAATTAGTCATAGCTAGTCAAATGTTGTTAATGACAACTAAGTAAACCATCTTTGGAAAGATGTACTGAAATCAAATCGATTGTCTTTTTTTCTGTTTTATTTCTGTAAAACTGGGTTTAGAAATAATGTAATGTCAAATCCAAAAGGAAGGAAAGAGAAAGAAAGAAAGAAAGAAAGAAAGAAAGAAAGAAAGAAAGAAAGAAAGAAAGAGAGAGAAAGAGAGAAAGAAAGAAAAGGAAGAAAACACCACAAATCTTATTACCCCTTTCTTCTTTTCTATTTCTCTCTTTTGTAATGAGACTGTCATCCTACAACTGTCCCACCATTGTATTTTGAAAGCACACATGAGGGGAATCCCCCCAAACCCCAAAATTATGTATTGGAAGGCAGTCTTCTAGTAATGCAGGCTTTCCCTGCTAGGTAAATGTTTTAAGAACCCATCAACATCAGTGTACCAGTTAGCATTGCTGTGAAAATCTGGGTTTGGCTTCAGCAAATTTGGGGGGTAGAGTCTTTCAAGGTGTCTGCCCATTTTATGGTGAGTGATTTATGAGCGTATCTGCCCACAACTTGCTGAGTGTTCAGCAACTTTTGGCCAAAAAGGGCATGACCCTCATGCCCCACCCTCCCTATTCACCTGATCTCTCCCTGATCAACATTTTTGTGTCCCCAAATGAAAAAAGTCCTCAAAGGGGAAAAAAGTCCTCAAAAGTATTTGCCCATGTGAAAGAGATGAAACAAAAAATGGCAGAAACACTAAAAGGCACCAAAATTGGTGAGTTCAAAAACTGGGGCAGTGGATAAAGCGTCATGATAGGTGTATTGCAGTGTATTGCATCAAACAGAGTACTTTGAATGTGACAAGTTTAAACAGGTAAGAATAAATACACAATTTTTATAAATAAATTCCATTTTTTGAAGGGTCCCTCTTATATCTTGTCTGATTTCACAAGTCCAAGCCAGAAAGCAATTTGCCTCAAAATGAATGGTTCCTTTAGTCTCACTCATGTCTGATTTAGATGTTATTTAGATAAGACTTTGGATATAAAATTCAAAGTTGATGCCGGAATGATTTAAGATTGTGGGACTACTGGATGGAATGAATGGATTTTGCATGTAAAAAATGAATGAATTTGGGGATTTCAGTGAACAACACTGTGTAAAATCCATTTTTTTTTGTAGTATAGAGATATGTAGAATCTCTGATTCCTGGAGAATCATAGCATTCAAATCAAATCCTCCAACTTACATTTCCTGTGAGGCAAGGTCTAGACTTTTTTCTTTTAATGTAGACATTTGAGTATTGACTACTTTTCCTGACTTTAGAGAAAATATTATGCTTGAAATTTGCAACATAAAAACACTGATTTTAATGACTCTATTAAAATGGGACATTGTTTCTTCTCTAAACTCTGAATTACTCTAAGGCTATAAATAAGCTTGAAGTTAACTTCCTATTTTTATAAATTTTAGATATTCCTTTATATAATTTATACCTTGAGTTTATACCTTCCTGACATAACATTTGGGTTTCTCTTGAAGAGACCTGGTATTTGCTTTTGAATAAAGACTTGAACTATTGGAAATATTAGAAACCTATTGATAAAGGTGCAGAATTCTGTAGTTTCAACAAGAAAGTCATTTTGAAGTCAGAAAATATAAAGACAGACATATTACAAATTTATATCAATTTTAGAAAAGTTTTTTTTTTCTTGAGGGTCATTAGAAAAGGAACTGAATTTGGAAATAGAAAACATTTTGATACGATGCCTACACATCTTATTTTCAACTTTCTGCATTTAACATTTTTTACAATTTAGGTCAATCTTAACAATTTATGCACTTCCCAAGGCATGACAGATATAATGCTCTCACAAATGCCATTTGTAATAAAGCAGTTAAGTCCTTAAAATGTCAATGGCTGAGTTTCTCTTAACGTAGATCAAGAAGCATAGCACATGCTTTCATTCTAGGGGAGTAAATGGCATGATGAGGCAGAGCATTTATCAGAAAATTTAAGTAATGCCAGTCTTTTCATGACCCAAGAAATATATGGTTAAATCAACAGTATCATGACCAGCCCATCAGTCTACAGAAGAGCACTGGGTAGGAGCCTGGAGGCTAGAACTCAGACCTGGTTTTCCTGCAATTCACTCTTTGGTCCAATGTAAGGAAGGAAGGGGACAGATAATCTCTTGGATTCCATTCAACTCCAAAATTAAGCATTCTTTATTCTGAGTGACTTACTCAAGATTACAAAGAATTTACTATTCATTTATTTTTAATTTTGAATGTTAAGTTAGATTCTAAAATAGGATAATTAAGGATTATGGAGCATATTCATATTTCCTAATTATTTTAGCACATTATCAATTGGACTATTTTAAAGCATAAAGTCAACAGACATTGAAATACTTTCATGGGTGACTGAACAATCAGCTAATGCACCAAAGTGTCAAAATGTGCAAATTGGAGCAAAAATATTACATCCTAAATACCACATAAAATTGTCAACATTGTTAAAAACATTAATTTTTTATTTTATGAAATTTATTAGAAGTGGAATCCAGTAAAACAATATATAATGATGATAAATCGTTTATAGTCTTTATACCTCTATTACGTTAAGGCAGACAACAAAATTAGTAAGAATGAATTATTTTAATTCTACAACAATTCTAGAACTAGAAAATTATTTATCTGAGTAAATGAAGCAAAATATTCAGAGATACAATTATATGGGGCCAGGGAGAATTAGATTGTATGACCTTGAGCAGGTGTAAAATAAAACACGTAATCTCATTCAGCTACAACATGCCATGTTTCCCTTCCTTTTTACAAGTATTTAGCTTTGCACAACAGTACAGACCTTGTTGTAAATATCGGAGGATTGTAACACATACACACACAATTTCACATCTGTCCTCTTTAATAAATCAAGGTCACCTTGAAGTGAGGGACTTTGTGGCTTTCATGCTGGTGATCCTGGCTCACAGTAGCTGGAGAGGTGATACAGATATTTAGGTGAAACTGCTAGGGTTCTAATTCCTGCTTTGCCACTTGGTAGCTATGTGATCATCATCAATAAGCCGCAAAACTGCTCTAAACCTCAGCTTCCTTAATTGTCAGAAGGTGAAGGGAAAGATACAGTATGCTTGATATCACTGTGAAGATTGATTGAGCTAATAAACAGAATCACTTAAAACAGTATCTGGTACACTTGTAAGCTGTTAATAAACATCAGCTGTTATCATTATCATATTTTTTTTGTTTAATTGATTTGAAATAATGAATCTTCTGATCCATCTACTTGGCAACATTGACTTGGTCACATTTACACAAGAGCATTAATGGATTTAGGACAAATTGAGCGCCATGCTTGGTGACTGTGTGACCCTCCTGGCTTACTCTTCTATTTTTTTGCTGACTTCTCTGATCCAACTAATTTTTCCCTTAGAGAAGAAGAACACAAAATACAGAGAAGTTAAATGAAAAAATATATATATACGTGATTCAGTCTACTCTGTTTCCACTATTTTCTGTACTGAATAATATTTTAAGACAAGTATTTTGGAGGCCTTCTTGCACTGTCCTCTCACCCTGAAACACCTGTGGTGCAGGGTGAGGATGACACCTATCAAAACACCTGTAAGAAAAGATTTTCAAGTGGAGATTTGAACTCACATCCCTCATCTGGGATTCTGTCCACACCAGCATAATATAAGTGGTCATTTCCTTATAGCTTATAAATTTGCTCCCCAGAAAACAACTAATATTTTTTGAACACAGAAATTTGGTTTCATAACATCGGGTCAAATGTATGTATTCAGTGTAATCTCTTATTTTTATAACTTTAAAGTTACTAGGTTTACTTAACTCCTACCCAAAGCCAGAATCTATAACAAAAACTTGCTTCCATTTTTTCATATTTCATGACTAAATTTGATGAGATTCTGAAGAGTTCAAGATGAAGAAAATGTCTCATTTGCTAAATCACAATGCTCTGGTTAAGAATATATTAGCAAAATCAAGTACAAATAAAGGAAAAAGTGTAAAGTTTCAGACATAAGTGAGAAAAAACAGACAAAAATGTTTTTCCCAGGGGCAGCGGGTGCTATTTATAAAGGTTTTATACACAGCATGAGAAGGCTTATGAAGAGAACATTTATAGACATTGACAAACAGGGAAGTTCAAGGCCTGGGATTATGGAGAAAATAAAGTAGGAGGGCAGGATGCTGATGTCTTGAAACATCTAAGGTGCTGGCATAAGATGTTCAAGAGGTGGGATGGATACACAGAACAAACAGAGACATTGAAATGAAACTGTAACGTCAGCTGGGAGACAAGGAATTGTCTGCAGTGGCAACAGCTGAGATAGTGAGGCTCCTGCGTAGGCAAGCAGAAACAAAACTCCTTTTTGATCATGCACCTAATCCATCTTGGGTGGACACCCGGGGCCCTGACAACCTGCTAGGAGAAGCTGCCTTGCTTTTGAGAAAAGGCAGATAACTCTGGACCTGGCACAGTCCTCCAGAACTCACTTACCAAACCTTTCATTACTTTTTCATAATATTGCATCCTATTTTAGGATCTGATTTTGTTTATAAGAGTGACTACTATGTATTCTGCCATTTGAGTGACCCTGTAAATAATATGGTTTTAAGATTTACAAACTTTTATTTTGCAATTTAAGGTTTTAAAAAAAGAGGCTTTGCGCCTCATACAAATCTATTTTTTGTTCTATTCTAATGTCTAGTTTTCTAATTTCAAAATTCCTGGTTTTGACAGCTACCACAGAGAAGCTCTAATATTTACGCTAGAAATATTTTTTTTTCTGTTAAAAGGTCACTTCCCTAGCGATCCTGTTCTCTATTTTTCTATGATCTAAGTGAGATTTACTTTTCCAAAATTTGAGACAACAGTTAGATGACCCGATAGATGTTTTCCTCTTGAAATTTAGAAAAGTTTTGAAATACGAATTAGGAAAATTAAAGTACTGGGGTTAGAGTGATTCATGAATGTGGACAAAAAATTTTTGTGTAAAGTTTAAACTCTACTCTAAAAAGTTCTGTTGCACTATAGGAAAAGAATGACCGTGTTCTTTTGATGGTTTTCCTACTAAATAAAGCATGAATAACCACTGTTAGAATCTTCCATTCCTGGTTGAAACGGTTCTGCCAGGAATGGAAATAAAATGCTATTTCTGTGGTATCTATTTTATGGCAAATTCCATAAAAAAGAAATAGGAAATGTCACTAGACAAGAATCCAGTATTTATAGGGCCAACTACGCTGTGCAAGTGAGATACAAGTAATTACTTATAACTATACAGCATACATAAATTCACCACTCTCCCTACACACAAACACACACGCGTGCATGTGCATACACAAATTAGCATTATGCCGTTTACATCTTTGCTAGGGCTATCCATTGCTTTAAAAAAATGGAAATGAATGTTTCTCTGTGTTGCCCTCTTACATCAGTGATTGTCTGTTCCCTCTACACCTATTCAACATGCCCTTTCACTAACAGACACTTTGCAAACAATCTGCTTAAAGAATTCACATTAAGACATACATATATCTAATGATGCTTAAAGTGTCCAAGATATTCAGGGGAACAGCACTTAACTCTCAGGAAAGAAATGCTACAGAAAGAACTTGAGACCCTGGATAACAGTTAAAGAAAGGACAGCTTGAGTGGAAGGAGTGATCCTTGAGTCACTGAAGTTTCATCATTTAGATATTAACGGGATACACTGGTGATACTCATATATGAAAACTACAGACACAGATACATTTATTTGTGTGTGTTGCCCTCCAAATCACAATATTTCTTCAGGACACAATAGAGGCAAGAATAAAATTTCCCACAGTATGAGAGGATAATACACACAAAACTTAACCCTATCTTTAATTTTTTTCAAGCTCTGTAGTATACTTTTCTGAGGTTTCTGGCTTGCTTTGCTTTGGCAATGATTTCATTATAGCAAAGATGAAAATAGTTGTTTCCCAGACAGACATTATTTGACGGAATTAGAGAAAGTGCTGTGTGTCATGTGAGATAGGGAGTCTGAGATTACATATTTTCTGTAGATACATCAAAAAGAGCATAGATAGAAACATTAAATTGCATTGTTATTTTCTCTTATTAGTTTTACTCTTTCATATCTTTGTATCTATTTTTTGTTTCTTACTCTTGTTTATTTAAACTAATTTATTCTTCAAACCTCTCCTCTTTTAAGACTCATCAAGCTGAGAGATTCCTTTCTTTCTTATTTAAATGATTCATTATCTTCATTCCTACTAAGATATCCCTTTAAAATATTCCTATTGAAATGTTTTTAGAGTTTATGCCATTGATGAGTATTAAAGTTGAAAGCACAAATGAATATTTTTTGGAAGTTGTAGTAGAAAACTGCTTTAGGTGACATGTCTCACTGGATTTACTACCATTTCAAATTGTGCTTTACTGAGGCTCCGAGGTTTAAAGAAAAATTTATTTGAAAAACATGACTCAGCCGGGCTTGGTGGCTCAGCCTATAATCCCGCGCTTTGGGAGGCCAAGGTGAGTGGATTGCCTGAGCCCGCAGGTTCGAGACCCGCCTGGGCAACTTGGAGAGACCTCATCTCTACAATAAATCAAAAAATCAGCCGGGCGTGGTAGTGTGTGTAGTTCAGCTACTTGGAAGGCTGAGAAGGAAGGATCGCCGGAGCCCAGCAGTTCGAGGCTGCGGTGGCCAGGAGCAGCCACTGCACTCCAGTCTGGGCGACAGAGTGAGACTCCAACTCAAAAAAAAAAAAAAAGAAAAGAAAAGAAAAGAAAAACATGACTCTACGGTTTGACCTACAGAGGTTTTGTGTGTTTTAGCAACATCATTTCTACAGACACACATAGAACATCTGGGTTGTAGATGTAAATGATTTCCTCATTGCTATTAATCATTTGTGTCTCCAGATTGCTGGATCAGAGGATGATGACCTGTGAAAAATTTCTGAATGACATAATGGGAAGCAATACACTAATAAAATGATTAGGCCTAAAGAGAATTTAAAAACATACCATAATCAGCTGTGAATAATTGACCAGACAACATGGCAAAATGTTTATATTTTTTAAAAAAAAGTCAATGTGTTTTTAGCTTTGAAAAACAGTAACTGTATGATTGTAGGAGAGGTATCACCTGTAGCATAGTTTTCAAACCAGACAAAAGGGATACATACAAAGATAGCAATGCTAGGAGATGAATAATGAAGTCAAAGATGCTAATATTTCAATGTACTTTTCTTTTTTTTTTTTTTTTTTGAGTTGGAGTCTCACTCTGTCGCTCAGACTGGAGTGCAGTGGCCGCTCCCGGCCACCGCAGCCTCGACCTGCTGGGCTCCGGCGATCCTTCCACCTCAGCCTTCCATGGAGCTGGAATTACAGGCATGCACTACCACGCCCAGCTGATTTTTTTTATTTATTGTAGAGATGAGGTCTCGCTGCCCAGGCGGGTCTCGAACCCACGGGCTCAGGCAATCCACTCACCTCAGCCTCCCAAAGGCGCGGGATTACAGGCTGAGCCACCGAGCCCGGCTCAATGTACTTTTCTTAAACAAATTATTTGTTTTTCTCAATTAAAATGCATTAATTAGAATCACATAATTTATTGATTAAGAATAGTTTCTTAAGATATTAAATGATATGATTATAGTTTCACTAGCTCATAATAAATTTCAATCCTAAAACAAGACTGCCTTTTGAGGCTGAGAGTATCATTTATGTAATTTTAAATTTAATGTTCATACGAGAATATACATTTAGCAGAAGTGGGAGACTTCTTCAAACCACTCACTGAGGGCAAAACACAGTATTTCCTGTATTCCAAACATTAGCTTCTCAATATTTTTGAATGCTCTTAAGAAACAAATTCAGATTATAAATTGCAGCAGGCTGTCTCAGCTGCTCACCTAACATCCATTTCTGCTTTGTTGTTGTTATTGTTAGATGAACCTTGATTTCATTTAGATGTCCAGTGTCCATCTATTTCTCATATAAAAGAGGAGTCACTTTTCTCTGCAACAAAGTCAATCCTGAACTGTCCAAGTCATCCATGACAACTCCATTCTTCTAGTCAATACTTGGTTTAAGGGTGAACATCTGAATCACTTATAGCCAAAGTGGATGAAGAAAGTGTGCTGATGAAAAAATTGTGCCTTATAGATAAGTCTTCCTGGTTTCTAAGAAGGAGATGATGGCAGAATAGATGGCCTCATCCTGCCCTCAAGAATTGCAGAGTATGAATATGAGAACGAAAGGGTACAGTCATCTTGACATCAGGATGGGAGCCCATCAGGATGGGAGTCAGACTCAGGACCAGACTGACATACAGGGAGGCATGAGTGATTTACAAACGATTCACAAATCATCAGGTCAGTGAATCAACTAACTCTGGGATCTGCTCCACCACTAAATGTTCATCATATGGAAAATTAATTTCCTCGCATTTTGAATCAGTTTGATTCAGGTCTGTAACAAGACTAAGAAACTATAAAAACTAAGGCAAACTTAAATGTATATTTTTAATTTTTTTCTAAAAATTATGACAATTGTCCCCTTCAAAAATACAGAAGAGAAGGAATTATCTCTCATTTTCATAGGGGCAAGGAAATAAACAGTATGGGAGAAACTGATAGTTGTTTAACAAAAGTGCAAGGGGAGTCTCATTTTAATCATAAAAAATTAAGTTTTAGCCTAGTACATGACTATGGAACTGATACTATTTTTTCTATTTTCCTTTGCATTTAGGCATGGGTGGCCATATGACCCAGTTCTGGTTATGGGGATGTGGGCAGATGATGCCTGTTCATTTTGGCTTTGTTCTCATTAGAAGAATAAGCCCTTACAATCAGAAAAGTGGATCCCAGCCTCAGTTCAAAGAGATAGTGATCAAATGCCTCAGGACAATATAAAGAAAAGGAGAGCATGTTTTTCCTAAACCCACTATTCTTTGGTGATCACAGTTTCCATTTTCTTTCTTCCCTGCTTGTGGTCCCAATTAATACTTAAATAGCAGCATCCAATCCTCAGTTTTCCCTGAGGCTCCAAGTCCAGCCTGTGGCTGACTTCAACAACCTTTACTTCTTTGGTTTTTGTGCAATCAATGAAACTCATGCATTTCCTGCTTAAACAAACCAATGGACATGTTTTGAACTGCAATCTACCAGTTCTATAAATATTATTATTCTGATCCAAAAAACTATTAGCCAGAGTCTATTGATCCAGTAGCTTCCTCCTTTTTGGAGGACCAGCATATGGGTCATCTTGTTTGGTTTCCATCTATAAGCACAAGCTGGGTGTGGAAGACTGTACAGAAGTGGCAAAATAGTTGTTTTTTTTTTTCCAATGGCACAAGATGGGGCTCTTCTAAAATGAAGTTTATACCAATTTTACAACTTTCTTTTGATAACATCATTAAGATTAATTAATCTCCTTTTTTAAATTTTGATTTTAGAATTGTGGGACACATGCGAGGATTTGTGTGTAGGTAAGATTTGTAAATTGCATGCAGGTGAGGTTTGGGCTTCTAGTGAGCCCTCTCTTCTCCTGGTAGTGGATAGGGTAGGAGATATGGTACCCAAAGGGTGGTTGTGTGCCACTTATCCCCCTTCTACCCCCTGACCCCCATCAGCAATGCTTAGCATCAGTTGAATCTCAAATTTTTTAAGTGATGAGTGGTGGAGATTGCTAATTTTGGTTTTGGCAAGGACTCAAGAGAGAAAAACACAAACTACATTTCTTGAAAGGAGGAGGTAGGACCTATACTGAGATTTGGAGTGAAGTGACACCTAGAGCAGCTGATGAGGAACAATGAACCAATGGCCTATATCATTGAATAGAAGCTTCCCAATTGTCCATTCTTGGGTATACTTTCTGAGTATATATATATTTGATATATAAATATGTGTGTGTAAATATATATATATTTATTTATTTTTTAATGAGTTGAAGTCTTACTTTGTTGCCCAGGCTAGATTGCAGTGGCATGCTCAATGTGATCCTTCAGTCTCACTCTTTCTAGTAGCTGGAACTACAGGTATGCACCACTATACCTGACTAATTTTTTTTTCTTTTTTTGATTTATTGTAGAGACAAGATCTTGCCAAGTTGCCCAGTCAGGTCTTGAATCCCTGGGCTCAGGCAATCCTCTTATCTCTGCCTCCCAAAGTGCTGGGATTGCAAGCGTGAGCCACAGCACCCAACCCATAATTATTTTTTGAGATGCAGCTGAACACATTACTGTGGAGTGCTACCTGAAATCATAAAGACTGTTTCTTTGTGAATATCACATCTTTTTTATAGCTCCTGAATCTTAGATTTATTCAATTTTCTGTATCTATCTCTTCCACTAGATTGCACACTCCTTGAAGACAGGAATTCAGGAATTATATCTCATTGAGTGTATACTATATTGATTTCATATGAAATAAATCTTCACTGTTTAACATGGGAGGAGAAGTAAAAAGTGTTATAGATAATCTTTCAATGTATTCTAATTTTCATTTGCATCAACTCAGTCTTTTGCACTTTTTAGGATATTTAGCTAGAGCCAGTATTGGTTTATGGGTGAAGAGGCTAGTGAAAGCAGGAAAATGGGTGTTTGAATTGTCTGGAATCAAATAGGCATACTGTGATTCCAATGGATATGGAGCAGAAAAAATAAGAAATAGTGCAGAGTTGAAATGACACAAAGATACATCATTCTATGCTGCTATAAAACTACAGTACGCATAGGATTTTAGTTGAAAAATACAGGTTGTCTTTATAAATACTATCGGTATTTTAATTGTATTTTCTGACTGTGTGAAGCCCACTATAGACACAAAAGTGATTTTTAAAATTATTTCATACATGTATGCATTTCATAATGTTTTTATTAATTATTGAATCTTTTCACTTAATCAATTTTTTTCATATTTTAAAGATGTAGGGTACAATTCAGGATTAGGTATACAAGTGATCATCATACAGGTAAAGTTTGGGGCTCCCTTTGGTTCCTATTTTGCCTAGTTTGAGATCAGTTACCCTTATTGATGCTGTGTCCCACTCCCCAACCCCAGCAGTATCCCGCTACTGCCAATCCCTTTCTTACAGTATTAAGGTAAATGTTCAGGGTCCGTTTATGAGTGAGAACATGTGGGACTCTGTTCTTTGTTTCAGTGATAAGATGACTGAGTGTGACAAACTCTAAATTCATCCAAGTTGCTGCGAAGTCCATATGTTTGTCCTTCTTTATGGCTGAATACTATTCTATCATGTGTATGTACCACATTTTTATCCAGTCCAGTTTCAATGGGCAGCATAGTTGGTTCCATGTTTTTGCTATTGTGAAAGTGCTGCAATAAACATGTGTGTGCAGGTATCTTTTTTGTAGAACGACTTGAGTGCAGGTATCTTTTTTGTAGAATGACTTGAGTTCCTCTAGGTATATTCCCAATAGGGGGACTGCTGGGTCATATGGAAGGTCAATTTCTAGTCCTTTCAGAAATCACTACTCTGTTTTCCAAAGAGATTGCACTAGTTTGCATTCCCACCAGCAGTGTAGAAGCATTTCTTTTTCCTCTGCATCCTCGCCAGCATCTGTTTTTTGTTTTGTTTTGTTTTGTTTTTATTAATGATGGCTATTCTTACTGGGGTTAGGTGGTATCTCAATATGGTTTTGATTTGCATTTCTCTGATGATTAGTGAGGCTGAGCGCTTTTTCATATGTCTGTTGGCTGCTCATATATATTCTTTAAAGAAGTGTCTGTTCATGTTTTGTTTCGTTTTTTTTGTCTTTACATTCCTTTTATTTTATTTTATTTAAGATGTGGGGTACGATTCAGGGTTAGGTATAAAAATGTTCATTATGCACGTACCCTTGTTGATGAGGTATGCCCCCGCCCCCCGGCAAATTCCCACTACTGCCTTTTTTTACTTTTAAGTTGTGGGGTACATTTCAGAATTAGGTATACAGTTAATCAATATTTTTTTAAGTTCCTTCTATATGCCAGGTTAAATGCTGAGGGTATAAAGTTGAATAAAATATATAATCCAGATCTAAAGTACAAAGAAGATATCTATGCAATTTTGGGGGGGAAAAGTCTTGTTATTTACCTTAATTAATAATTCCCATGTTTTAACAGTAAGACATTACCTTGAAGCACTCATTCTCTTATACCTAATTGCCTCCACGCATAGTGACAGGGTGAATTTTAGAATATGTACAAATCCAAGGGATCAAGTTTATAGCAAACAAGAAGAAAATAGGGGGAGATCTGATTATAACATCAGTTGCTTTCTAATCAGAGGGAATATTTGCCAACTCACTGGGTGAATCTCATGTCCATCAAGTCTGCTTTTAGGCTCAAGTATTCTGATCAATTAACAGAAAGAAAAGCATTCAGCTATACAAAAAAAATGGACTAGTATTTGAATTCTGATTCTACTTCTTGCTAACTTTGCAGCCTTTTATAAGAATATAACTTTTCTGAGCCTCAGTTTGAAAAATTGTGTAAAATAAATGTGATCCTGAAGACAGAAGAGGGTAATCATCAGGGCTATAGATACCATGAAAGGGCAAACATGCAAAAAACGTGCAAAAAAATAACAGCTGTATAATCATTGTGCTTGATGTGGTTATTGTTTTTAATTATCAATATCCCATAGACTATACTCCATTTACTGTTTATTAAAGGATTCCTCTCAGGTTACCCTAAAAGGTAGGTGTGTGTTATAAAGGAGGACTGAGGACGTGGTTCCTTTAAATACAAGTCTTTCACTGGAGTTGCATCTCGAGTCACATGTCCCACTAATTGGGGGATGAAGATTCAAGTCTGTTAGGCTGTGGTTTGGTGGCTGGCAACATTGGTTCTCAAATTAGAGGGTGTGGGTTCCTAGCTGGGCTCCACTGCTTTCCAGTGGCAAAGATGTTGTTCAAATTCCCTGTGGCCTCAGTTTTTTCATCTACTAAATGGAGATAATAATAACGTATACCTCACAGCAGAGTTCGTGGGGGATCAAATGAGTCAAACGTGAAATCTTCTTTTTTTTTTTGAGTTGGAGTCTCACTCAGTCGCCCAGACGGGAGTGCAGTGGCCGCTCCCGGCCACCGCAGCCTCGACCTGCTGGGCTCCGGTGATCCTTCCGCCTCAGCCTTCCGAGTAGCCGGAATTACAGGAGCGCGCTACCACGCTCGGCTGATTTTTTTGTAGAGATGAGGTCTCGCTGCCCAGGCGGGTCTTGAACCCGCGGGCTCAGGCAATCCACTCACCTCAGCCTTCCAGAGGCGTGGGACTACAGGCTGAGCCACCGAGCCCGGCTCAAACGTGAAATCTTTAGAATGATGGTTAGAAAATACTATGCATCAAATACGCTAGTTACGTTTTATTATAGAGCACAGCACAGCATAAAGTAAGGTCTATCATCAAACTAATTGAGACAAGTAAAGAAGGAAATTCAATGCTATAAATTAGGCTGGATAGTATAGTATTTTTTTTTTAATGGAAGGAAAATTGGTGGTGGGGGGAGTACAGAATAAGTCTGTCTGCATTAAACCATTGTGGCCAAGGGACCTATAGCTCCTTTCTGGATTGCAGCCAAAATGGAACCTGCAGACATCAAGCAAGTTCTGTTAAGAAGTAAAGAACACCAAGGTGATAGAGCTTTAAAAAATTTCTGCTTTCAACGGCTTCAGAATTCCCTGTTTAATCAGTAACAGCTTATCAAGCATGAGATGGGAGAAAAACAATCATCGGGGCTCCAGATGGAAATGTTTAATGCATATGCAGTTTACAGGATGAATATAAATTGCAAACATGGTGGTTTTTGGTTAATCTGCTGAATAAAAAAGTATTGAATTTGTTCTACTTTAATTAATGAGTAACAGAATATTTGATACAGCAACACGCTTAACTCTTTCACAGAAAGTCAACTGCCAATGATTTGGCAGATAAAGTTGGCATTGTCAGTGCTATTTTCCTTATCCATGTAATTCTTTCAAAGTATGTTTTGCAGCAGAGATAAAGTCTTACAAGCATCGCAATCTATTCACTCTGCACTGATGAAAGGTATATATCAATTTACTTAATTATGTAGCATACATTGGAGAAGAAGCAAGTATTATTTAGAAAGTTTAACACTCTTTGAGCAAAGGAACAAAGGTAAACCAGATGTCATGAACAAGAGAAGTAATAATGACCCTATTAGAGAGTAGCAAAAAGCTTGAGAATAGAGAAGACAGTAAGGAGTGAATAAGGTGGTATGTTCTATCTATATCGATTTCCTTATCTGTAATCTGTGAATTGTGTAGCTTATTTTAATTGTACAAATTTTTACATTTTTATAGCACTTGCTATATGTTCCAGGAACTTTACAAATATTAACTCATCTAACCCTCAGGACAATCCTATAATATAGGTTCTATTACTAATCCTATTTTACAGGTGAGAAAATTGAGGCCCAGAGAGGCTAAGTAATTTCCTCAAGGCAACCAGAAAATGTCAGGATTGGAGTTTGAAGCTATTCTGGTTTTAGAATACATTTGCATGTAACCACTACACCTGACCGTCTACGTAGGAAGTAGCTGAAATGGAACCTACATATATATGCATTTGATATATATCCATTCACAATAGGGTAAAAAATTAGAGAAATAGAAAATATGTTGTCACTAAATTGAGTTTCAGGAAATATGAAAACTTTACTTCAATCTAAGAATATGAAATTCTTCATCACCACTGTTGCTTTGAGTCTTTTCCTTTTGGGAAGTTGAGGAGAAAAATCATAAACCAGTGTTTTTGTTTCCACTGAATAAAATGTGTAAATGAAAAAACTATATGTACTGCTAATCACAAGTGCATTCTTTCTTCAAACACCAAATAAAAGAAATTAGGGCCACCTATAATTACACAACTAAAGATGCAAATGTTATTGTTATTAAGAAAAAAAGGAGAAAAATTAATCTTTTAAAATTATGTTTGTTTCAGTAAAAAAATAAATTAAAATCTGAGCTGTGGAAACAACAGGGCTAAATTGGAAAACAATGATAAAATATTTAAAGATGAGAAAACACTCTGTATTTTCTCAGATTGAAATTAGCTTTGTTATTTTAAGAAGCTAAATGAAAAATATTTTCAAGGTAATTCAATTAAAGCATTTAATGTCACAGTTTTTGTGGGAGGAAAGGAAACAGTTGTGTTTTAAAGAAACTCAGGAAACTAATCCAATGTTCCTTATTTGCCAGCTGATTGTTTATTGCTATACATTTGTAGTATCTGCCATTAGAAGGAAAGCAGCTATTTAAAAATGCAAATCACTAGTTTGACCTTGACAGTGCTGGCTTTTTTTTTTTTCTTCTTCTTTTTGTTTTCTAAATTATAAATCTTGTACTATTTTTGATAATAAAACCAAAACTTCTATTAAAATGAAAAATAAAAATATTCTAAATATTGCACATTTTTCATTAGCATCACCCATAATATTCATGAGATTTATGCTGAGAGGAAGAAGTAACAAAGAACAACATCCAGAATTCTTTGGCTGAGTTTTTAAAGATTTTTCATTATTAAAAACCACTCACTTTTCTTCACCAATAATAATACAGCAGATTAAAGCTTGCTTTCAAAGTCACAACTGATTTCACTTAGATATGTAATGAGTTAAAAAGATCATATTGAAGAATTCTTGGTATTTCATATCTTCATATACTAGTATTATTATTGGTCTGGAATTCCTTAAGAATGTGATCCAACTAATTCTCAAAATATTACTTCCAAAAATCAAGAAAGACAAAAATTCTTAGGATAAAGCTTTTGTGCTGGATGAAGCTGAGAGGAGAAAGGCAGTACAATATTGTTGGCAGTTCCTGTTCCTACCTGCCATGGGAATTTCTTAAGTTTTAGATAAAAGTATATATAAAAGCAAAGTAAGTTGAAGCCCTGTGTCAAGAGAACCATGTAAAATTAATACATGGTATAAGAATAGGATAATAATACCTCTCATCCACTACTTTCAGTCAAATGTGTAATCCAATGTTGTTTATCCACAAAAAATACATATTAATTGACATAAATGAAGCATTTATTTATAAAACAAGATTTGTTAGTGGATTTTTACTACAATGTATTATTCTTTCCACTAGTCCCAGTTCAGAAGTTTCATACTTGTGAAGGATCATTTTAAAGCTTGCCCATATTCAACAGAAAATAACACTACTGTGTACACTTATGGCATTTGAAAACTTCCTAAAATGAACCAGACGTCTATATCTTAATCTCAAGGTAATGCTAGTCTGCAATGTGTATGGTCAACAAGCTTGGTCTTCAGGTATAAGAATTCAAAAAATGCTTCAGAAGAAGCAAAATATCTTTAGTTGAACAAAACATAGCTATTAGAATAGTTCAGGCTATGAAATGTCACACCTGCAGGTTTTGAGAAATCTTGACTGTAATCTCACTGTCAGTAGAAAACTATTCAAGAAAAAATAAGATGAATCATGACCCTCCTGATCTATGGGGTAGTTTTTTTTTTTTTTTAATTTCAGGATCCATAATCATATTATTGAAAAGATGAATGTTTTATTTTTAACTTGATTTGCATTTTGATCTATTTTGTAATACTAGCATATTTCTGTTTATTCATATCATTCTACTTATAAAAGTTTTCATATAAGACATTAGTAACAAAGAATAGAAAAACAAATTTTTCCCACTTGATTGGACTTTTAAATTATGAATATAAGGAAATGCTAATCCATGATGAGACTACTGTTGATATATATTCTTAAATGCCAATTGGCCAACCATAAAAGTAAAAATGGTAGAGGGGAAAAGGATATGAGAATGGTGAGGAAAAGATGGGTTGGTAGCAGTGCCATATGCAGACAGAAGGAAATGAGCAAATATACAATATTTATTGCAGCCAAACAATACACATCTTCTGTAAGGGTAAGGGGAATGTTGTTACTTGCCTATCTAAAGTCATAGTATAGGCCAACCAAGTACACCATCCAAGGATATCAAGCAGATGGTAAATGGAAGAGCAGATGGAGATCTCCAGAAACAACAAAAGAAAGGAAGGAGAATGATTTTCAGGGAAATATGTTAGTTTTGGGGAAATGCCACTGAAAATATTGGCTCATATCTTGGATTCTTCATCTGGGGTGAATAGAATGAGGTAAATTCTATGGAGTGGAACAGCTAATGAACTGTAACACGCTAAGAAATAATTTGAGGTTAATTTGACTCACCATCTTGATTCCAAAAGCAGATTGTCTAAAAGAACAAATTAATTGCTTCATCCTTATTCTACTATATGATTGATGTTTAATTTGGAAATGCTACTCTGTAATTTCTAACTCAGTCTATTAAACTCTCAAACATTCCTTAAGATCCACATTATTCTGGTTTTACTTCCTATTACTTCAATAAACAATTCATGCTAAGATCACCATCAACTTCAGTTTACTAATTTAACGGATGCTATCTTAACCCTCATCTTGCATGATGTCTTAACAGTATTCATCACTGGTGCCTATTTCTTTCTCCCTGGATGTCCTGTTGTTACATCTCTCCTCTGAATTTCCCTCAACCTACCTGCCATACATTTTTTTTGTCTCTTTTGAAGCTTAGATTCCACTATTCACCCATTAGATTTTGGAGGTCTTAAGGATCAGTCTTGGACACTCTGTTCTTCACACCCTATATTTGTTCCTTAGTTTGTCTCATCCAAATAGTACCTTCCTCATGTATAGCTAATTCATAAATTTGTCACTAGCCCTATCCACACTGAGTTTTTTTTACTCCTTTTTCAGTTGTCTACTAGACATCTTATGGATCCTATAAAGACACTTCAGATCTAGCATTTTATGAAAAAAAAAATTGTGGTCTTTTCTTTAAATGTGATTCTCGTCAACAGTCCCTGCCATTGTGCATGGCATTGCCCCATAGCTGGTTAAACCAGACTGACACCCGGGAGTCATTTCCAGCCTTTTTCTCCACCACAGAGCCCCTTTAATCCATTACCAAGTGCTGTAGATTTGTACCTTCTACTATTTTTAAAATCCTTCCACTTACTGATACCTTGCTACCACTATTCAGGTCCAAGCTGCCATGTCTCACCCAGACTATAGCAATATCCTATACCAACTCCTCTCTGCTGCTCTCAGATTTGTTGTCTACACTGCAGCCAGAGCAAGGTTTCCATAGAGAAGATATAATTGTGCTTCCTCCATGCTTGTCACCCCCAACACGCACAAACTTTTAGTTTAAGATACTTCAATGGTAACTTTTCAGGCTTCTAATGGAATCAAATCCAGAAATCAGTAACGTGGCCCATAAAGCCTTGTACTGTCAGTACTTCCCACTCTCCAGTCTCATTTCACACAAACCACCCTTCACTCTCCATCATGTAGTCACACCAGCCTTGCCTCCTCTCAGCTGCAGTCACACCAGCTTTGCCAACTCTCTGCCTTTAGAACCCTGTGTAGACTCTTTTGTCTCCTTGAAACATTATCCTTGCTCCTACCTTCAGTTACCTCCCAAAGCACAATCCACCTATCACCTCCTCAGGCAAATTCTCCCTTAGCTCTTTATTGAAGTCACATTTCTGTTGGCTCCTATTACCCTCAGAGCACCACCACTCTTTAGGATGAACACCATGGCAACCCTACCTCCATTGTGCAAATATTTAATAGCCGTCTACCCAAAAGGCAGAGATTTTTTTCTCCTCACTGTGATACCATGGGCACATTCCCAGCTCGTACCACATGGTTGGTCCTTAGTAATTTTTATTGAACAAATGAATATTCTTAGGATCAATTAAAAGTCGTTAATATGAATGGCCTGAACTCTCAGAAATGACTTGAAACAAAATATTTTTAATCCTCTGGCTAGTACTATACAGACTAGTATTTTCAGTCATTCATTAACTCACTAGTTCATTCATTCTGTGATACTCCCTTAGCCCTAACTACCTGTCTTCTTTTCCACACATCTCATTCTTACTTATTTTGCATATCTCAGCTTAAATGTCACTTTCTCACATATGGCCAGGGAATATTTGCTAAATGAATGATGACCCTATTAAGCATTCATTGATTGCTATAATTAGGTGCCAGGCAGCATACTAGGGCCTGGGGTTACAAAAATTGATATGAAACTTTTTTTGCCATCAGGAACTCATTTCATACTTGGGGATTGCAGTCATGTAGAGGGATAATTAAAGCATAATATAAATGGTGCAACAGAGGGTTACATCTCCTGCTTGTTGAGTGATGCACGGAAAAAGTCCTGCTGTTGTTCCTGCAGAGTGTGGTTGGAGAAATGCATACATACCTTTTTCAGGCTAATCTGCTTTTTACCTGTTAGCTATATGACTTTAACAATATTATCTCATTACTTGTTAAAAAGAAGAAAAAGACCACTATTTTAAAACATTGCTGGAAATTTTTTCTCATGGAGAAAATTTAAATAAAATTTGATGGGCCATTTGCAGATGAAATGATAGGCCCAGATTATACCTTAGAAGGCTGGGTTGGATTGTTTTATACAAAAAAAATAAAAAGGAATGTGTCTACCATAAAAAGCTACAAAAGGTCAAGCTAGAGTACCAGAGAGATGGAGACATGTAGGGAGAAATAATGAGGCCTTGGGAGAAAAAAAAGAGAGACCAAACAAAATACTCAGGTTTTGGGCCTGAGGAAACACACACACACAAACACACACACACTCTCTGCCAGTGATACTTTTTTTTTTTTGGCTATGCTTCTTTGGAAAATAGAGGTCTCTACTATTTAGTTTTAAATTGTGTTTTGATACAAATCCATCCTAACTCAGAGTCCTTCTCATATAATTCCTTATGCCCTTCAGCTCCCAACATGAGTACATTCTAGAAAAATGTATACAGGCGAGTTAAGTTGCCTGATGTGTAATCCTGACTCCAAGAAAGGAATAAAAGCATGAGGCTCTAATCAACCTTCTCAGCCCTTGCATCCCTGCCTTGTCCACTCCCTGACAAGACTGTATGACTCTCATTTTAATGCCAAATGCAAAGCCCTTTACATTCCCTGGAGTTCCACCTTGGGGTAGAACCACAGGTAGACTATGTAGAAATCAATGACTAAAATCCTGGTGGTGGGTGATCTCTGCACAAGGTCAGCCATTCTAATAGCCCCTCTGAGCTCCCTGGGATCTAGTTTCTGGCTAGATTCTCAGTTGGGAATCTCAGAATTCTGAAAATAACCTTAATAGTTAATATAATGACATTTCTCAGAGCATTTGAACCTTGAAAATGGGCTAACTATGCATATTTTAGGCTCAAGAATAATTGATAGGTCACTCTTGCTCTACAGTGAAGTGCTTTTTCTTCTTCTGCATTTATGCCTGTTTCCAATTTTATTTGATTGTTTCAGGTAAATCTAGTTCCTCTCAAAAGATAGTAATTTCCATGTGAAAATAGACTATGTCATATATTTAATTTCTATCTCTGTTTGTAGCTAGGCACAATATATTTTCTTTAAAGTGAAAAACAAAGCATATGAAATTGTAATATGTAAAAAACATCATACTGAACTGGTCTATTGTTTCAGGTTTAAAAGAGATTTTCAGGCAATTTGTTAAGCAGGTTCACATTAATAATACAAATATTGAAACTCTAGACATATCACAGCTCTTATTTATAGTTAAGGCTATCAAAGTTCCTACAGAAGTCCAGCTATGACAGATAGATTATTCTCAAGGACTAAGCTGCCCAATACTGCAGCCATCAGCCAAATATAGTCATTTAAACTGAAATTTAAATTAGTTTGGCCAGGTGTGGTGCCTAACGCCCATAATCCCAGCACTTTAGGGAGCACAGGCAAGAGGATTGCCTGATCCCAGGGGTTGGAGTCCAGCCTGGACAACATGGTGAAACCTCATCTCTACAATAAATCAAAAAATGAGCCAGGTGTGGTGGTGCACACCTGTGGTTCCAGCTACTTAGAAGACTAAGGTGGAAGGATCTCCTGAGTCCGGGAGATCGAGGCTGCAGTAGCCATGAGCTCATCAGTGCGTTCCGACCTGGGCAACAGAGACTCCCACTTAAATAAACAAATAAACGAACAAACAAATAAATAAAATCGTTAAACTCGAATAGACTTAAAGTTTCAGTTTCACAGTTACAATAGCCACATTTCAAGTGTGCAATAGCTACATATAACGAGTGGCTATGGTATTGGACAAAGCAGATGTAGATGATTTCCTTCATCACAGAAGCTGCTATTGGACAACTCTAAATTCTAGAGAGGAGGTTGGGTGCAGTGACTCACACCTATAATTCTAGCACTTTGGGAGGCTGAGGTAAGAGGATCGCTTGAGCCCACAAGCTCAAGATCACCATGGGCAACATAGTGAGACTTCTTCTCTACAAAAAATTTTAAAAATTAGTCAGTCATGGTATCATGTACCTGTACCCCAGCTACTTGGGAGGCTGAGGTGGAATGCTCACCCCAGCCCAGGAGGTTAAGGCTGCTGTCAACCAGTGACCTGTAATCTGCCACTGCACTCCAGCCTGTGCAACAGAGTAAGACCCCTAACTTAATAAATTAAATTAATTACAGAGAAGAAAGAATGATAGTAAGCAAATAACTTTGAGATTAGCGACAAAAGTATTATGGGAAACAGGATCTACAAGTATCAAATTGGTTCAACTTTTAATATCTTTGCTTAATCCCCATATTGCATTAAGCTTAAATATATTATTTATGTGACCTCTTCTCTTCCCTACCAATTACTTTCTTACTGTCCCATTCTAGAAAGTCCTATTGTTTTCTTATGGGATAAAATGTATTAGAAAAAAATGAAAAACTGAATAATTGGAGAATGTATGGAAGTTCAAAATTCTAAGATGGCCCCCAATATTCCCTGCTTCTGGTAAAGGTGGCCTGCATAATTCCTTCCCTTGAGTGTGGCTCAATACCTGAGAGTATGACGGGTTCACTCTTCTGATTATGGTTATGTTATATGGTAAATTGAGAGGATTCTTCAGATGTAATTAGAGAAACAGAACCAGGAGGATGTACATATACAAAGATCTATTTCAAGAAACTGGCTTATGTAAGGTAGGGGCTGACTTGGCAAATCTGAAATCCATAGTATATACTGTCAGGAAAGGTATGCTGGAAACTACTGGGAAGAAGCCCTAAAACCCTGTCCACAGGCAGAATTTCTACTTCATCAGAAAAAATTTCTCCTCTGCTTTTAAGTCCTTCTATTTGACTGGATCACTACCATCCAGAATATTGCAGAAAACCTCCTTTACTTAAAGTCAATTTATTATAGAGGTTAATCACACTATAAAATACTTCCACAGCAAAACATAGGTTAATGTTTGATTGACCAACTGAAGAGTATAACCTTGCCAAATGGACACATAAAACTAACCCTTTTGGGTTGCTAATCAGTTGATGCTGTTACTCAAAAGGGTAGCCATCTTGAGTGGGCCTGACTCCCTTTAAAGTAGGGTATAGAGTTGTAACAGAGACTCTCTCCCTCCTGCTGTCTCTGAAAAAACAAACTGCCCTGAGTTCTACAGCTGCAGTAAAATGAATTCACACAGCAGTGATGGAATTTGCACAAGAAACTTGAGCCTCCGCCCAGACCACAGCCTAGGCTGACACTTTAATTGCAGCATTGTGAGACCCCAAGCAAAGAACCCAACTAACCCATACCAAGCCACCTGGTCCACAGAAATAGGGAAATAATAAATGTATATTTTAGACCATTAGTTTCTGGTAGTTTTTAATGCAGCATAGGTTATTCACACAAAGTGGAGAGGAAAAAGAACATGAAGTGAATTGAGGAGTGAATTGAGGGCGTTGAATGAGCTTGGCACTGAGCTGAGGAGACTTTATAACATATCTTACATAATGCTTGCTGAAATAATTCTCTTTTTACCAATGAAGAACCTTCTTATGCTTTATGGATGGGAAAGTTGAAGTTCAAAAATTGGACTTGTTCAAGGCTTCATTGCTAATAAGAGAGGAGGACCAGGATTGGTTCAAGACTCTATATTATAGTAGTTTTTTTGTTCATTTGTTCCTTTAAATCCAATATCATCTATAAGATTTTCCATAAGAAATAGAAATGAGAAGAAAAAAATACATAGCACAGATTGACTTAATTTTAGCTGCATTTAAAAGCCCAGTATTATTTTTTATTTGGTCAAATAAAACTGTTTCATCAACTTATTTCATAAGGAATTTGAGCTCAAGAAACTTGCTATGGGATGAGTTTTAGTTTGCCCAAAGTGAAACAGCCCCTGTTGGAGTCAAGATTTATATTGTGGGGACATTTCATATTAGCTATTCTTAAGGAATTATATAGGACAGGTGGATTATGAATTAGTCACTCTTACATTATAAATATTGTAGCACAGTAATGAAAAAGAATTATGATGAAATACTATGATTTGTAATAGTTGTATACAGATATTAGCCTTTAATCGATCTTGTCCATTGTGTACTGAATGTGTCCTCTTCCAAAACTCATATGCTGGAATCTAGTCACCAGTACATTGGTGTTTAGAAGTGGGACTTTGTGTGTTAACTAGATAATGAGGATGGAGCCATCATGGATGGGATTAGTGCCTTTTTAAGAAGAAACCAGAGAGCTAGCGCACTGTCTTTTCACCATATGAGGAAGCAACAAGAAATTGGCAGTCTGCGATGTGGAAGAAGACCCTTATCATACTAGCACTTTGATTTAGATTTCCAGCCTCCAGAAGTATGAAAAATAAGTTTTTGTTGTTTATAAGCCACCCGGTCTATGGTACTTTGGTATGCAAACCAACGCACAGTCTCACATGTGACCTTCTAAATAAAAAAAAAAGAAAAGAAATACTCATCATGGTTGATGTAAGAAGCATAAACCTATTTAGTAATTTTTTCCAATATTTTTCATCTTGACTATTCTCTCACTCTTATGAGTTTGTGTACTCTGCTCAAATTTAATTTCTCATTAAGAAAAACCAGCTAGTGTAGTTCCAGCTACTTGAAAGGCTGAACCGGAAGAATTGCCACTGCACTCCAGCTTGGGTGACAAGAGTGAGACTTTAACTCAAAAAAAAAAAAAAAGGAAAAGAAAAGAAAAGCCAGTTAGAATCTGTGTGAACACTTACTAATTATAATTGAGACTGAACACAGCAAAAATTTTAGGAAACCCAGAATCTCCCATAAAGTTTGAATAGAATTAATTAATAAAATTTAATATCCCAGGAATGTTTACTAGCTATATTTACAAGGTCAAACCAAGTTCCAATATTCTAGGCTGTTCAGTTTTATAATGAGAACCCATCTATAAGGCAGCTTCAGCAGACCATGAAAACCAAGAGTCAGAAATTTGCTGTGTCACCTACATTACTCTCATGCTGGTTTGGGCAAGAAGGGGTGGAATTTGAAGTCTCTAATATCTTGACTGTACTAGTAACAAAATGGACAGAAATAACCCTAGAACTGGCAATCAGCTGCTGAAAGTTACAGTCTACTGACATCATTAGTTCAGTTTAAAGAACTGTTATGGATCATTGAGAAAACATTCTCTCTTCTACTTAAATAATAGGTCAATGTGACCTTTGTTGCCTTCTAGTCTTTGTATATCAGACTCCAGTTGCAGATGTCAAGTTTTTGCTCTTAGACCTCTGAATTAAATTGTAATGTGCTCCCGTATAAAACTACTTTTTCTATCTTTCTTATGCTTTAGAATTTGGAAAATAGATAGATATTTAAAATATGGGTCAAGATTATGAGAAAATCACTTTTTTAATTTTCTCAAAGACTCCAGACTTTAATATCCACTGAAATCTATGTGAAATCAAAAATATATTTCTAATCATCTCCAATTGTAAAAAAAAAGTTGGTTTGAAAATGAGTGCCTGCTTTGCACAATTTATATGTTTGGATGGTGAGAAGGATAGGAATTTTGTACCCCCCAAAAACAACAAAGTAGTTCATGTCTTCAAGAAATTGATGATAGAATTGAAGATATATTAATAAAGCATAATTAACTCATGCAATTTTCAGATATAGAGTAAACTGAACATAAAAACAATAGAATAAAGGGGAAAAATTATCCATAAGACAGACATGTAGGCTCAATTCTGTTTCTGCCACTAGCCAGCTAATTGGCAACTAACAAATTATAGCCACTCCAGAATTCACTTACTTGGTGTTTAAATATGAGAGTTAGAAAAGATTATCCTAAATTGTATATAGGAATTACTCATCCTCAATTTCCTTTCAACCTCAATTTCTTAAGTAGTTAGAACAAATAAACTCATATTTAGATCACAAGTTTGTCTACATTCAGTTTGATTTCATTCTTATAAACTATGCTTCTCTACTTAGAACACAAAATAGTCTGTAAGTAAAGGTTCAAATGGCTACCGTTTATTTAATAATCACTATGCGTAAGACATTTTCTATCATTCTTCAATAAATAATTAACAAGATTAAAGAATAGTTATCATATTCACCTTATAAATGGAAAATTGAATTCAGAAAGGACCAATGACTTGTCCTAAGACAGGGGATCTGAGATTTGTTCAAGCTTTTATATTATAGCAGTTTTTTGTCCATTTGTACCTTTAAAATTCAATCTTATCTATGAGATTTTTTAATAAGCAGTAGAAATCAGAAGAAAAATGTACTTATGGCAGATTTACTTAATTTCAGTGACATTTGAAAGGGCAGTATTTTATTTTTCACTTGGTCAGATCAAATACTTTCATCAGCTTATTTCATAAGGAATTTGAACTCAGAAAACTTTGCAAAATTGATATGGGACTTACAAAGTTTTAGTGATAAAAATTTTTCTTTCTAGACTGGAATAATGTCAGTCAAATGTGACAATTTAAACATTTTTGAAGAATGTATATTTTATATATAGTTTTGTTACAGATGGAAAGAATCAGTCTTTCCTTTTTTTTTTTTTTTTTGAGTCGCAACTCTGTCACCCAGGCTGGAGTGCAGCGGCATGCTCACAACCACCACAGCCTCGACCTGCTGAGTTCAGGCAATCCTTCTGCCTTAGCCTTCCAAGTAGCTGGAAATACAGATGTGCACCACCATGGCCAACTAATTTTTTTATTTATTTTAGAGACGAGGTCTCACCAAATTGCCCAGACTGGTCTCAAATCCCTGTGCTCAGGCAACCCTCTCGCCTCGGCCTCCCAAAGTGCTGGGATGACAGGCTTGAGACACCACTCCTGGCCAGTCTTTTCTTTTAATTGTTCTTGATTTAAAGATATATTGACATTTAATAGACTCCTCTTTGATTATTAATTAACTGAATATTAATTGTTTATAGATAAATACACTATAAGAACTGTTGGCTGGAGACGCGAAAGAAGGTACAGGAGGAGAGAAAGGTGGTACGTGTGCATTTAAGAGAATTCTGGCAACACTCATCTTTTGTGAAGAATATCATGCAGGGCAAAATAAAAATGTCAAATCTATATAGAATAGTGTGGCCAGTCAGAGGATTCTTCCACATCAGTTCGCAGTTGAGATGCTACCCTTTCATCCACAGTCTCTTGTTACACAGTGGAGAGGTTTTCATAGTAGAATATGGACTTCACTGCCATATACGAAGTGTGTGGGGTGTGTGGGTGTTATTTCTTTCTTTTTCATAGTATGTGAAAAATTTTATGGACTATTTCGTGAGAATCCTGGAATTTTAATAATCTTTTGTTAATGGTCACTTAATGCATCATTACTAAAAATTCTGAAAAATTAAAAATTAAAATGATACATTAGCTTGTTAATGGGGTAAGTCAGCATTTTAACATATAGAATATTAGTACTGTTATTTTAACATCATTTCACAAAACATAAGTGCTATACTTAAAAATCACTATTGCACATTTGTTAAAGACTAAGAACAGTGCTATTTAACAAATATATATTCTATATTGACTTTAATGAGTTGTCCCTCTCTTTCTTTCCATCTCTCATTTGTCTCTCTTTGTCTCTCTCTCAAAAACTGCTATAATTCTTGGCCTACTTCTATATCCTTACTCACCTATGATGTTAAGATCATATAATACTGAGAAATTGAAACTGTGATTTGGTAAGAGTCCTGCTAATGATTTTGATGACAATTGATATGATAAACTGTCTTTGCAAATATACCTACCTGTTTATAAGTCCTTATGCCCAACTCTATGTTAATTTTTAGACATTTTTACCTCCCATTCCTGATCATATATGAATTAATTTATTATTTAAAGGTAACTTAAGTGTAAACATTTTCTATTTCCCTGGACCCAATATATTTGCTTCATAGTCCCACCCTGCTGGCAACAATTCATTTTCTAGAAAATACTGATGTTTTCATTTGCTCCTCATCCTTAACTATGTGTCAATAAGCTCTTCATGTGTATAAAGGATCCCCAGTGTGCCCCATGCCTGTGGTTGCATGATTATTCTCTGGTGTAAATTGCTAAGTGATCGGTCATTTCTTACTAACAAACTTGGTTCACATGCTTGATAGATAAAATAGGGATTCATTTTCTTCAGAAGTATTTCAAGAATAAGATAGCTGAAGACCTCTGGACTAAGCACTAAAACTAGAGTCAATACAGTTCTGCTACTAGTTGCTTGTGGGATCGTCTCAGAGGGAGCCGTTTTCTTTTGCAGGGAGTTCTCAGTTCTTCATCTGCAAACTCAGCTGCTGGTCTAGAAAATACCCAAAAAGACTGCCTCCTTCAAACATGTTCTGGTTCCATGACTTCTGTCTTTTGCTGTGCTTTAAAGTCAACCACTGCAGAGAACCTCTTTTCTCAGTATTGTCAATTATATTGTCATCTAAAGGTGGCTCCATCTAGAAAATGTCTATTACTCTGTGTGAACATCAAGACTTCATTTTTGATGCTTAATTAATGTTTAAGGCATGTTTTCTTGTGAGGTTAAGAACAGATGCTGGGTAATAAAATTCATCTCAGAATTGAGAAGATAGGAAACAAGCCAATAGTTGCTAAGTAATTCTTTGTGCTACCAAAGAGAAGAACTAAGAAATGCGAACAACAGCAATAATAATGATCACAACAGCTAATATTTATTAGTCCTTACCTTAAGCCAGACGTTGTGCTAAGCATTTTGCATTTATTATCTAATTTAATACCTATGACAACTCTAAGGAGTAAGCATTATTATTTCCATTGTGAGGTGGCAGAATAGGGATTTAGAAAGCTTAAGCAATCATCTCAAATCACTCACTTGATAAACATAGCATTGACTTTGTATCTAAATCCCCAAAGTCATCTCGTTTCATTACATAATAGATTTCATAATAAATAATAATGTTATATTTCAAAATATGATTAACACAAATTATCTCTGTATGCACGTATTCTATTCAAAACTATAAAGTGACATTGTGAATGACATTGTAAATAGTTATTTGAATTGCTACTATTTTAGGCATTCTATATTATATTCAAACAGAGATAAATTGTGACATAAAATCACAATAATATAAAGATATTATACTGTTTCTTTTCATATGACATTTAGAATATAGATTTTGGTACTTTTATGGTACTAATTTTACATATATCACAAAAAAAATCTTTGCATTATATTATTAGTATCTGAATACTAAGTAAACTGGTTTATTTAACTAGTGCATTTTTTTCAACTAAAGTAGCCGATTGCTATTTGCAGGTAATTATTTACAGATGAACCATCAGCAGATTCCCAATTGGTTCAAATTCCCAAGACTACCAGAGAAGCAGACCAAAATCACTGAGCTTGGTAGAGGTGCAGGGAAATATAAAGGTGACAGTAAGCAACAGAACCAGTCTATGTGGACAGATAAGTACACGAGTGTTATCATGTGTACAGACAAATGTGTATGTATAATGACACAATAAAACTCTAAATAGAATGACATGAAGATAGACTTAGAGTAAGTTTCCCAAAAGAGCAACAAAATAGAAGCTTGAAATCAAAACTGTTGATTAATAAAGGGATGAAAACTTTCACACACATCTGATTTTGTACGTTGAAACTCAAATCTTATATACACTTAAAATGATACTTCAAAGCAAGTTATACATGTATTTCTATTTTCACACTTCAGAGTAATAAAATTAAAAAATTTTTATTTTATAGAGGTAAAACCACATGAGATCTTTGCTCTTAACAAATGTGTAAGTGTTCAATACATTATTGTTGACTACAGGTAAAATGATATGAAGCAAAGCTCTAGAATTTACTAATCTTGCTTAATTGAAACTTTATGCCCACGGATTAGTAATTCTCCAATTTTTTCCTCTTCCCTAGCCTTTGGCAATCACTATTTGATCCTATAAATGTGACTATTTGCAAAACCTTTTAAAAGTGTAATAATGCAAATATTGTTTATGATTATAGTAATACTTGAATACTACAATAATGAAGTTATTTATTAGTATTAATGCAGAAAAGTATGAAATAATGAGTTACTGATAATACCACATCTCAGAAATAAAATGATTTGCATTTTTTAATCAAACTGCTAAGTGAAAGAGATATTGTTCTGCACAAACAATGCCATATTCTGCGTTTCTTCACCTAATACATATTATGACTATTTTTGTCTTAACAATTATTCCAATAATTTGTAATGATTGTTTAAGATAATTATTCAATCACTTTTCTTCTTGCCACAACTTCCAAATCTACTCTTAGGGAAAATTTAATATAGCTATATTGTGCTATAATCAGTCATAGAGAAATTTTTATTTTTTAGTTGTTATGTTGGAAGCATTTAAGAATAAGCAACCAGTAAACAAACAAAAGCATTATTGTTCTAATTTTTACACTCACTGATTAAATGAATAAAAAATTATTTAGTCTTTAGTTTTTCTCATTGACAAAATAGAGATAATAGTTCATAAGCTACAGCAGTATTATCAAATTTTAAATAAGGCACTGAACACAATATCTGACATATACTCAATGCTCAATAAATGCTGGATACTAACTATAATAAAAGTAATAATGATAATAATTATTATTATAGTCACCCTTACATGATCCTGCTATGGCGTGATTTTATGCTGCCTTTAAGAAGAGTATGCTTTGGTGGAAAACCCCAAAGTTAGAGTAATGTTATTTGAGAATAGGATAAGTTGCTTCAACATTGGTTTTCTCACTCACAAAATGGGGGTATAGCTATTTATTTTGCAGCTTTGCTTTAAGAACATAATACATATGAGCTAGATATACTAAATAAATGCTGGTAGTCATTCCTCAGATTCTATTTCTTCATAGGTATATTTTTGATTCAAACTAGTGAGTGTTAATCTAACAAACAATTGCTTAGTTAACCAAATCACCCACTATTTCTTCAATTAAAAATAAAGCATGAGGATAGTAATATAGTTTTTAAATGTAATTACAGTATATAATTAGAAACTAGACCACAGTCAAGAGTGTTTTTTTCTTTACTTGCCCCCCACAATTAGAATTATCAAACAATCCTCCCCCAGATTTTATGGTAAAGACTATAACTAAGTAACTGAATTATCCACACTAGGTTGAGGCAGCTAAGAGTTATCCAAATAGCTCTTTGAGTTGGTCACTTCAATTTAAAAGCAATAAAAATCATCAGCCAAACCAACTTAATGGCAAATCATTTGAAAAGTTGTTTGAGTTTTAGATAGAACATATTTTTATACTCCTTGTGTACTTTACCACATATGTACATCACTAAGTAAGCATGATTAAGATGATACAGGGACTTCATCCTCAAAATCTAAAGAGCATCCACTTGTATCATTCCATTTCTTAGGGCAACCCTACAAAGTAGGTAGCAGTCAGGGGATGACGCATTTTATAAAGATTGAAAAGATCTGGCCGGGATTACTGAGTACATCACCAAGTCATGTAGTGTTATATGGTGTCATATGGTTCATGAAAGTGTTATTAAAAGTGCAAAAATGCACAATCAGACCCTCATCCTTTTCTTAATGAACAGATAACACCCTTTGAAGAGGAAGCTAAGAAGTGGAGAATAGCTCCTATTTTACTTATTTGTTTATTTACTTGCTCTGTTTTAGAAAAAAATTAGTCTTCATGCTATACATAAAAATTAATGTTTCTGAAATATGGAGTGTATGAAAACAATATAAATTTGTAGTCTATCAGCAAAGTAGCAAAGTACATTCTATAACAGTGATCCCCAATTTTGGGGGCACCAGGGATTGGTTTTGTGAAAGACAATTTTTCCACAGATGGGGGCAGAAAGGGTATTATCTAGCATTACATTCTCATAAGGAGCTCGCAACCTAGATACCCTGCATGTGCAGTTCACAATAGGATGTGCCCTCCTATGAGAATCTAATGCCCCCACTGATTGACAAAAGGAGTTCTGCTTGCCCACTGCTTACCTCCTGCTATTCTGCCTGTTTCCTAAAAGGCCATAGACTGGTACCAGTTCACAGCATGGAGGTTGGGGACCCCTGTTCCACAATATTTCTATTGTTTTTAATTGCCTATTGACAAAAGTAAAATTCAGAGAAACAACCATATAAACAATCTTCTGCTTAACCTATGTAGAAAATCCAGTCCATCTCATCTTGATTCCAAACTTAAATTAATAATAACAAAAATATTAAATTAGCCAAGTAAGAATATAGATAAAAATTGACCCTAGTTGTAAAGTTAATATAACTCATGGCAAAAGAAAAAGGATGGCAACTAATCAAAATAAAACCACTTAAGTTAAACATGTTTAGAAGAAATTTTGTATGACTCTCCACAAATGACACAGCTAGAAATATAAGAATTCAAAGGGTAATTTTTCTTTGCCATATTTATGCTGATAAGATGATAAAACAGTGTTTTCATCTACAGTACAAACAGTATAGGATATCTATATGTGTAAGCATACTTTAATACTATGACTTTTGTCTCTGTTAATATAAAGTCAAAAGAAATCTGAGGATGCAGAGTATACCTTCTACATAAAGCAGACCCTAATATATAAAAGAAATGACTGTTGAATCAGTTCTTACAATATGTCCATTTTCCTTTCATAGTTCATAACAATATAAGCAGTCAATTACCAGGTGACACTTGAGCACCATTTAAACCACCATTTCTTATCCAGGGGCAATTTTATCTTCCAGGAGATGTTTGGGTTAATTTTGGTTGTCGCAACTGATGGAGATATTACATACTCCCAGCATCTAATAAATAGAGGTCAGGAATGGTGCTCAAGACTCTACAATGCATGGGACAGCTGATATTCACCTTGAACAAAATCTAAAATATGATTTGTTTAAAAATATTTATTTCTGATTTTATTTTAGGAAGAAATAAAAACAAGGAAAAATAGAGAATAAAAGAGAAAGAGTGGCATCCATTATTTTTTTAAAAAGGAAGAAAATGTGACCTAGAGTTATTATGGAAGGTCATGTGAGAGATAAGGCAGGTTCTGGTTTCAGGCTAAGCAGTTTGGGGATAGGTCCAGGTTGGCTCACACTGTCAGTTGACAAAGGAGGAGAAAGAGCATTCTCCAATCATCTCATGATCTTGAATTCAGAAGACATCATTTACAGCATGGTCTTATATAAATTTGTAGCACATCTTAACTAAAACGCCATTGAAAAAATTCATCTGGGAAAACTCCCTCAGATCCCCTCCCCTCTGGGAATTTTTCTGTCCTCTCAATAAATCCTGCTTTAAAAAAAAGGAAAAAAAGAAAAAGCTCATCTGGAGAATGAATGGACCCTCTCATTCTACTCTGTTCCCCTGATAGGCTTCTGGGCCACTTGCCAGGTAGGTTTTGTGGTAAAATTTACTAAGCTTGCTTTCTATTTGTTAACTTTACATTAGTAAACAAACTTTCTTCTGGGCCAACCAAAAACATCCCTGTTACTCAGAGACCCTGTTAAAACAATTGTATTCAGAGGCAAACTCAAATGAAAGTAAGTTCAGTCATATTTTCTCTCTGCCTTTTGCAACATAGAAAAACCTTGCAAAATAATTTGAGGAAAATAATTATCTTATCTACATACTTGTACTGCCATAGGAGAGAGGGATTTCCTCCCTCAATATTAAAACACTTATATTTCAAAAATGGAATCTCCTTGTCCATTTCCTAGAGTAATTTTTAATTATTCACAAATATGGCTAATATAGCAAATTTAAAATAGCACAAACCACAAATAAACATGATAAATCGGTAGATAACAGAGAAAAACAATGCTGCATAGGGTTTTGCATGTCATTGATTTGGCTAAAACTAGTAATTAATGCAATCTATATAATGATATTAAAGTCAGATTGGTAAATCAGATTTACACAAATCAAAGGTCTTATGTAGAGCTTAACATTAGTAATAATTTGGAAAACAAAAAACTAAGAGGCTATGATACAAGGTCTTAGAGTAAGACCCAATAAATAGTATGAGTACCTTGACATCTGAGAAAAGCCAGAAGGGTCTCAAATGGTCTGTGAGCTCTCATCCCAGCTTTGCCCCTATGGATAAGGTCCTCTGAGCTCTCATCCTAGCTTTGCCCCTATGGATAAGGTCCTCTAATTTAAAAAAAAAAAGCAAAAACAAAACCCCTCTTTTCTCAGGGACCAAGTACAGCGATGGCTTATCCCTAAGTTTTGGGTTTCAGTTCCCTGCCACCCCTCAGAATTACTCAAACAAACGAATCACACTCTCCTGGAAGCCAGGACACAGACAACCTCCTGAATGCTACAAAGTCTGCCTCCCACAGGTCTTGCTCATTCTGTTCCCAATACTGCAAATCCCTTCCCCTTCTCCTGCAAGGTATGACGTGTCTTCCTCTTAAAAGCTGTGAGTATATATGATTAATAAACTACTATCGGTCTCAAGGCCAGTGTCAAGTGTCAGGTGTTAGGCCATCTCCATAACCCCACGGTGGGAATCCCTGCTTACCAATGGAGTGAAGAGGAGCCAATTAAAATAGAAAGACAAGAAGAGAGAGGAGGAATCCATGTGCTTTCTGGCCTAAAGAAAGGAAGGTCTCTAATAAAGTATGCAGTTTATTGTCTCCCACAGAAGCATTTAGGTTAGACAGTTTCTCCATTTAATTCCTCAGTAGTCACCTAGCTTATGGCATTTTCCAGGGAGCCATGATCATACACCCAGATATGCTAAGTGTGTTTATTATAAACAAGTAAAAACAAGAACATCTTGCTAAAAACATGCTACAGATAAGGACTTTCCTACTAAGATCATTATTTGGGGGTGCTTGGAGGTACAGTACTCAGAATGTTTACAGTAAGATTGTCCAGGTTGCCTGCCTTCTTTTTCCCTGAGATTATTCCTCATTCCGGACCACTGAGAATGAAAGAGAATATAGGACAGCTTCTTTAACATTTCTCAGTCCAACAAAATAAGCGTGAAATCCTAAAAAGACTAACATGGCACTATTTTGAGCATGAGAAAAAATATATATGTTTAAAAATGATGACGAATTATGCTTAAGCCTGACTATAAAATACCTGATACTATTCTAGTAGGCATAAAATCATTTCATGTTTTGAAATAACTAATTTCTAATTCATGTAATTTAGATTGCTTGAAAATTTAAAAGCCAGCATATTAAATAACTATTTTATTATATTGTTACTTTTAATTCGTGAGGGTGATAACGACCATCTTAAATATTTGCTCCTCTCTCCCTTGCTAAGCTAATTTAAAGAGGTGATAATTAAGACTAACAACACAAGACTAAAAGCTAATAAAAGAATCTCTTATATATATTTGCAATGTTTTAAATTTTACTTTCCTCACATTTAACAGAGATTATAAGTGAAATGTTGATGAACTGTATAACTGTAACTTAGACTTTAATACTTTTTGCAAGCTTCTAACATAAATAAAAATTAACATATGTATAAAAAGAGGCTAAAATATCTCAGGAGGTAAGATTACCTGAGGAAATATACTAACTGATGTTGAGAAACTTTCTGTACCAAATGCAACAATAGCTTGAGTTATGTTTATTTGGAAGCTGTCCTTAAATGAGTATATTATGAAGATCAGTCATTTAAATTTTCCTACTGTACATGTGTAATGCACAATACTATTGAAGTATTTTATTCTTACAGTGAACATTGATGGGCTAGAACATTTTTATAGTCATTAAGATCCACAAAATGATATTTTCTGTAGGCCATCACTAAGATTATAAAAAGTCCTATGGGTGGGAAAGAAAAAATAGCACCAAACCAGAGCAGAGAAGTATCAAATGTCAGGGAGAGAGCTATGCTGTAGATAGTTATGCAGAGTTTCTGAGTCAGTGATTGATTCACTTATTCAAGTCACATAACTGTGGATTTTGATTTTCTCATTAGTAAAATAAGAGATTGGGCTAGAAGATCTCTTGGGAACATTTCAGCTTTAAAGTTCTTACAGAATACACATACGGCTCCTCTTTGTATTAATCAAAATATCTTATTTATAAATGAAGCTGAGGCATAGTTCTCTTTCATTAACTTATTCTTATCTTCAACCAGGCACCATAAGGTATTTGTATACTTCTGTTTTAATATATTTACTTTTCTTGAAATATTTTATTGTGGAAGAAATTTTGGATTAATGTGTACAATAAAAATTATATCCTCTCTTACTCTACAACCAAAATCTACTGATCTTCATTATTCAGAATGGCAAGCATAGGTCTGATTGCATGTTATTCTCTACCAGCAATTTAGTTTTCTCTTAAATAAACACTATTGATTTATATGTTAACTTTGAAAGTTTTTTTGTTTTGGTTTGCTTTTTTTGAGTTAGGGTCTCACTGTCACCCAGGCTGAATGCAGTGGCACAATGACAGCTCACTGTAACATGGAACTCCTAAGCTCAAGTGATCCTCCCACTTTAGCCTCCCAAGTAGCTGACACCATGCCAGGCTAATTTTTAATTTTTATTTTTTTGTAGAGATGTGGTCTAACTAGATGTCACACAGTCTGGTCTCGAACTCCTGGGCTCAAGCAATCCTCCTGCCTTGGCCTCCCAAAGTGCTGGGATTACAGGCATGAGTCACCATACCTACCAACTTTGAACATTTTTGAGAAATATTTAAATTTAGATTTTGCATTAATATGATGTGACTCCAACTCTAAATCAGTGACATTTTAAGTAGTTCTCCAAAATATGAGCTAGTTGCCATTTGCAACTGTCTTGTTCTTAAGGAGAAAGTTATGTTTGCCATGTTTTCTCATTGAGCAGACTCAATTTTAATGTTTTTCCAAGAAAACAAATTACAAATGAAAAAAATAATTAAATGCTGATAGCATATATTCCCATAGACATGAAGAATGAAAATATGATTTTTCATGCTTTAAATTTCCTCAATTCAAATATTATCCTCAAAGTTGATTCAGGAATGAGACCAACTAAGTTGATTTGTCCAGTAATATAAAATGATAAGATAATAACTTATGTTTCCATATTTATACTTTTAATTTGACATTGCTGTCATAAGTAAAGATGGTGACACACATGATCCAGTATGTTTTTTCACCACTGCAAAAATTTTAGACCGCTACAAGGATAATTTATCAGTTGCTGCATTATTACCACCAAGGTGAACCACAATTAGATATCTAAAATAGTCTTTCTATTACAAAGTTTTCCAATCCCATTTGAAATATACACTACTTTTAAAAACACTGAAAAATACTACATGTGCCCAAATCTAAACTCGATATTCCTTAATGACAAGAGTATTTCCAGTTACACCATACCAATTTTTAAAATTCTGTTACATGAAAACGTAAAAATTCAAAATATCCTGCATATGCAATATACTAGTATGACAATTTTAATTATTTATTTATATTGTGTAACTTGGCAGTAATATCTTTTATTTTTATATTAACTTACTTTCATTATCACATTAATCTGTGTATAAAACCAAAATTAATTAATGAGTGGTATTTTTTCCTCTAATAATAAGAAATTTATATATGCAACCCATGAAGCGGCCAAAAAAAAAAAATGTGGTTTAAAATATCTTAATGAGAAGTAATACAAGGTCTAGAAATATTTCAGTTGAAAAAGCCTGCAGAGTTATTTGCTTCATTTTATTTTCTTGCAACATCTATTATTATATTCAACTTGGCAATTATTTCAACATTTTTTTGACCCTTAGAGCATTGTTCAATATGATGCAATAGGATTATACCCTGTTCAACCAATAAAAAAATCTATACAGCCTCAAATAGTAATCAATTTTTGCTCAGAGAATAAATTATGTCTGTATCATTTACATCTGATAGCAATTCACTTCGGCAAACATTTACATCTGATAGCAATTCACTTCAGCAAACATTTATTGTGAACAGGGTATCTGCTATTTAATGAGATGCCAGTTGATGAATACAGTGACACTTTCTGCCTCCTCCTCTAGTATCTTACTGTCTACTTTATTTTGGAATATTTTGATAAATATTCCTTTGGAAGTATTCACATAATGTAATGGAGTAATAAAAAGAAAGAAGTGTTTCATTCTGGAAATTCAGAGAAGACTTATAAATATTGCATCTTGACTAAATTTCAAAAGATAAAAATGGCTAGTCAGGTGAAGGATGATAGAGAGGGTATTCTCATTAGAGAAAATGTTTTGAATGAATTCATGTTAAAACATTTTGAAGGAATTCATGTATTTGGAAATATGAATAGTTTCTATTCATGCTTGGAGCATAAAACACAAGATAGAAATGACAGGACTTAAGACTACAGAGATATTTGATGAGTAGGGGGGATTATATTTCCAGTTAACAACTTGGACTTCATAGGCAATGTAGCCTCATTAAAGTGTTTTAACCACAGATGTAATATGGTCAGATTTGTATTTTAGATTTAAAATTATTAAAATGCTTTAAAAAGAGTAGAATTAAATTAATGACAATGGGACTGAGGAACCTGTATCACAAATATATTTATCCTCTAATCAACATAATTACCATTTATGTATATATACATATAAATGGCACTTATATTGTTAACTAAAACTGACTCCAAATATGAAATAAATTATACTCTCACCTCTGTGTCTGTGTCTCTGAAAAAGTTATTTCTTGTCTGGTATGCTCCTTTACTCTAATTTCTGTTGTTTTTGATGATAACTTATCCCACTGCCAACATAGGTAAGGTCTCCTTCTCTGTCAATAGCATTTATCATCAAGTATTAAAACTATTTAATTACTCATTTCTTCTGTCAAAAATTAGTCTCCTAAAAAGCAGAGTCTATGCTTTAAGTTGTTCCTAAATGACTAATAAATTGAAATAAATCATAAGCACAAAATATAAGTATTTATAAGTCTTTTCGCCAGCATCTGTTGTTTTTTGAGTTATTGATGATGGTCATCCTGACCGGTATTTGGTGGTATCTCGGTGGGGTTTTGATTTGCATTTTGATGATTAGTGAGGATGAACATTTTTTCATATATCTGTTGGCTTCTCATATGTCTTCTTTTGAGAAGTGTCTATTCATGTCTTTTGTCCACCTTTTAATGGGGCTGTTTTTTTTTTTTCCTTTGTCACATTTGAGTTCCTTGTAGATCCTGGATGCTAGGCCTTTGTCAGATATACAATTGGCAAATGCTTTTTCCCAGTCTGTGGGCTGTCTCCCTGCTCTCTTGATGGTTTCTTTTGCTCTGCAGAAGCTTTTCAGTTTGATGAGGTCCCACTTCTCTTCCAAAAGCATGGGCTTTTGGGGTTTTGATCAGGAATTGGTTGCCATTCCAATTTCCATAAGGGTGTTTCCTGCATTTTCTAAGATTTTTATAGTTTCAGGTTTTTTGTTTAGGACTTTGATCCATTTATTATACCTGGAAGAACTCAAATCATTCTATGAAAAAAAAACCTGTACAAACATGTTTATTGCTGCATTATTCACAATAGCAAAAACACGGAATCAACTGTGTGCTGCCCATTGAAAGGAGACTGGATGAAAAAAAGTGGTACATATACATGATGGAGTATTATGCAGCCAAAAAGAAGGACAAAATTGTGAACTTTGCCTCAATTTGGTTGGATTTAGAGTCTATAATACTCAGTGATCAATCACAGAAACAAAAAACCAAGTATCACATGTTCTTACTCATGAGTGGATCTGAATATTAATCATAATACTACAAGAAAGGAACTGACACTACTGAGACATTGATGGGTGGGGAGTGGGAACATAACATCAATAAGGGTACCTGATCTCAAACCAGGTGAAGTGGGAACCAAAGGGAGGTCCAAACTTTACCTGTACAGTGACCACTTACTAACAAAATCCTAAATGGTACTCCACAGTTTTTAAATAAAATAAAATAAAAAAGAAAAACACAGTTGACTTCTAGAACATATTTTTTTAAAAAATTTCTGCCCATCTAAACTGATCTAAACATAAGATCTTACCAATTTTAATGACTATATATTGTACTTGTTGAATGGTGTCCTCTCCAAATTCATGTCTAGTCACAATCTCAGAATGTGGCCTTAGTGGAAATTGTGTTTTCGTGGATATAATTCATTAAGATGAGGTCTTAAATCCAATGATAATGGGTCTTAAATCCAATGATAATGTCCTTATAAAAAGATCATGTGAGGATTCAGAGTCACATATACACACACCCACACAATCCACCATCCGAAGCTGGGGGGATACATATATTTAGTGTTTATGATTTCTTCAATTTATTCAGTGAACATTTATTGTATTTAGGCATTTAGGAGCTACTTAAAGCATAGACCCTGCCCTCCAAGAGACTAATTTTTGGCAGAAATATAGGCAAATAAATAATTGTAATACTCTATGATAAATGTATGACAGAGGAGAACTTATCTATGTTGGTAAAGAGATAAGGTATTACTAAAAGACAACAGAAATTAGAGTAAAGGAGCATTCCAGACAAAAAATGACTTTTTCAGAGACAGAGATTGAAATGATGTTTTTCAGAAGAAGGTATTGAAATGATACAGCAACAAGCCAAGAAATACCGAGGGTTGTGGCCACCACCAGAAGGTAGGAGGGAGGCATTGACCAGTTTCTCTCTCTAAACCTCCAGAAGAAACCAACTGGACTAATACCTTGAGTTTGGACACCTGGCCTCCAGAATCATGATCTAACACATTTCTGTTGTAAGCCTTATCTTAAGTTTCTTGTGATTTGTTATGGAGGTCCTGGGAAACTAATACATGTTTGCATGGCAGAAGCTCTTGCTTAGGCAAGATGAGAGAGCTTTAGGAGTTGGTCTGTGGTTCCTACAAGAAGACACTCACATTGGAGAATGCAGAAGTGCCATTAGCACAGCATGAAAAGAATCCAACACTTTCTTTCATTTGTATTTGGTTTCTCCTGATGTGCTTCTTTTCTTTTTTCCTCCTCAGACTTCACTAATTTTCCACCATGATTTACACTGGATGACATATGCAGGTTTTATTAATTAGTCATCCAAATTGAAGGCATATATAGAAATTACTTTAGTTGTGTGTATTCTGGTTTCCCAAGTTGCTGTCCCTCCTCTTAGGAAGACTCTGGTTAAATGCTAATTAAGTATTTGCCATCAAAAATGCTCACTACTTTAATCAATACACTGTGTTTGGCTTTTTCAAATGAATGTTTGAGTAATGCAGCTGTAAAAGATTTTAAAATTATTAAACTGAGACTTCTTCACTTTGCTTTATGAAGTCCTTCTGGTATAGAGTAAGAAGATTAGCGCCGCTGTTATGAGAGAAAACTTACTGCATCAAAGGACATGGGACATCTCGCTAAGTTTTAAAAATAACAGCATGCATTTGTTTCAACTAAACTTGAGGGAAAATTACATGTAGAGGAAGCAGAATAATTTAAAATGAGTTTTGATTTATTGAAATTGGAATTCATATTATATTAGATAAGTCAGGAAGTAGAAACAACAGAAGCCCTAAAGGCTTCAAAGTAGTGGCCTGAACTAAACTTCTCCACCTGGAATACTGAACATCTTATTTCAGCCTTGAAAAGTACCTAATTTCTCAAATGACAGCGTGATCATGGAAAAACTGCATAGAAGAAAGATGACATACACAAGGGGAATTACAATAGGCAGACACTCACACAGAAAAAGTGCTCATGTCATGATTTCCTCCTCTCCAGTTCTTCTAGAAAACTTGGAAGTAGAAGTCCCATTCCCAACCTGCAGGTTTAAGATACATTCCAAATAAAATCTCTAAGGTATGCCCAAGCAGATTAGAGAATTCATCTGTCTTCCCTAGGCATGATCAAAGCCAAGTTTCTCCCTGCTGAGACTTTGGCATACATAGTACTGCTCTTCTCTAAGATGGTAAAAGGGGAGGCTGTATCTGATCAACATTTTCCCACTAGAAGGTATATGATTCTATTTCTCATTTAAAAATAAGAAAACCTTTGAGACAACAGTCACTAAGTTCAAGAACACATAATCATTTTCTTCTTTTTTTTTCCCTCTTATTTCTACTGGTCAGGTCTTTTGTTTTTTTTTAATTTTTAATTTTAAAGGCGCGGGGTACAATTCAGGGCTAGATATACAAATGTTCATTATGCAGGTACCCATGTTGATGAGGCATGCCCCCTCCTCCCCTGACAGTTTCTCAGTCATTTTCTAAGGCCCCACTCTAGTTTGAAATCAAGTACAGAAAATTTAAATCAACATAACTTCTGAAAAGTTCTCTATTACAAGTATATTTAACATATCTTTTTCTTGTTATAAACATGTACATTTTTCTTGGAGAAGAGATGAATGTAATTTGCACTCTTCAAAATTTGGCAAATGAAAACTAATTTGATCTGGACATTTGGTGTGGCGATGGTTTGAATGTCTCCCCCAAGTTTAAGTGTTAGAAATGCCATCTCCAATGCAACAGTGTTGGGACATTTAAGACATGATTATGTCATGTGGACTCTGACTTCTTCCATGGGATGACTCAGAAAGTAGACCTTTGCCAGATACTGACCCCTTGACCTTGAATTTCCAGCATCTAGAACTGCAATAAATATCCATGTTCTTTCTAAATTACCCAGTCTCAGGTGCAAAACGGACTAAGACAGTGTGGTTAGGATGATGACTGGTTATTATATTTTTGACAGTAGAGATAGTTTTCAGGATGATCAAATTTTTGTTTTCAAATGAAGAAAAAAATATTAGAGGCTAACATTTTAAAAATTAATGTTATAGGTTCTTTAGATTATAAAAGGACATGGAATAAAAATATCAAGAAGATGACTTGGCTTCCCTAAGCTGCACTGTCCAATGTGGTAGCCAGTAGTCACACTACTTAAATTCAAACTCAAATAAATAAAATAAAAAATTTAGTCCCCCAGTTGTCTTAGCTACATCCCAAATGCTAATAGCCACATGAGGCTAGTGCTTAGAGCAGATCGAGAACATCTTCATCTTTGTAGAAAGTTCTATTGGAGAACACTGCTCCAGAGCTATTTTTGTCTTTTTGCTATTTTCCAAACTATATTGATGTTTGCATTCGTTTTCTGTTGCTGCTCTAACTAATTACCACAAACATAGTGGTTGAAAGCAACAAAAAGTTGTTCTTTCATAGTTCTGGAGGTCAGAAATTCCAAATCAGTTTTGTTGATCAAATTCAATGTGCTGGCATATCACACTCCCTCTGGAGAAAATCTGCTCCTTTTTTCTTCCCAATTCTGGTGTCTGTTGGCATTCCTTCGCTTATAATCACATGACCCCTGTCTCTGGCTGCAAGGTGAACACATTGACTCCTTTTCTGTCTGTGAAATCTCTCCCTGTCTACCTCTTCTAATGATACATGTGATTCTATTTAGGGACCACGTGGATAATGCAGAATAATCTCCTCTTGTCATGACTGCTAATTTATACACAATTGCAAATACTCTTCTTTATATACTTACAGGTTCCAGGAATTAGAACATGGTGGGGGGAGGAGCGGCGGGAGGGGATTATCTAATCGATTACAACCTTATACATTGCTGTTTTTTCCATTTTTATTTCATTTTCTGTTGCTAAGTTATCATTCACTCCACTGGCATCTATTGATACAAATGTTAATACAGTTTCCAAAGCTGTATGAATTATTCCCCCAGAGAGGCGTATACACCAAAAAAGTCTGGCTTCCTATTTTGCTTCCGTTATTTTGCCTTTCTGTCTTGTAATTGTCAAAGCCCAGTCTTGATGGAAAAGCCCATGATAGCACAAACTCACAACTTTATAAATCTACTTGTAACCATTATAGAACATGTTGTCATATTTTAAGGCACACCTGACGCAGAAGACTATTTGCCTTTCGGTAAATTGCTTTTGCCTTTTACTGGGGGCTCTTAAGTAACCTCACTGGCAATGCTGGTTTTAAAATTATTATTTTTTAAGAAAGCCTTCTAAAAAATGAGACACATGTCTAAAGATTGTAATGAGAATGAAAATAGAGAGACTTGCCTGTAAATACTATTTAAAACAATTAGAACAATAAATCAATAAATGGGAACTCACAGAAATATGAGTAAAATTTTAAATGAACATTTCATAAAAGAGATTATGCAAGTGACCAATAAACATACCTCTTTAAAGTTCAGGAAAATGCTCATCAAAACTAAAATGAAATACAACAAACACAAGAATGACTAAACCTTAAAAGCAATACTACATGTCTTGACTTGTGAAATAGAAACTCTAGTGCATTGTTTGTGATCATCTCAATGGATAAAAACACTTCTGGAAAATCTGTGTCATTATTGGCAAAAGTTGAAAATATGATAGTTTGTTATCACCACATCTTAGGTCTATACCCATCAGAAACATTTGTACCAATTCTACAGAAATAACCAAAAACTATAAACAACTCAAATGTTCATCAGCAAGAAATGAACAAATAACTGTAGGATATTCATACCATAGAATAAGAATACTAAGATTAAATAATACCTTAAATAAAAACTTTGATAATTCTCAGAAATGTGATTTTCAACAACAGAAGTCAGATGCAAAATATTTTATGACTCCATTTTGAATTTTTTTTTCAAAAAGAAACACGAATCTGTGGTGAAACAAATCAAGAGAATTTTTACATTTAAGAAGTAACAGTAACTGGGGATAGACTAGATCAGTGCCTCTGAGGCGTTCATATAATTTCTTTAAATAAAACTGTGGGTGATCACATTGATGCTTACTTTGTTGGAATGAAGGAGAACATAACAGTGAGAGTGGGTTGCTGAACTGTACAAAACAATCTGGTTTTCCTTTCAGCTCTATCACTCAGGTTATGTGCCTTTGGGCAAATTTGAACTTTCACAGATTTTATTATAATTAATACTATTAAATTATTTGCCCCACTTCATCTCTCAAAAAACCATGGTTTTCTCATTCGTGGCAGTAAAACTAACATTTAATTATTTCATAACACATAAAAAGCAGGTTCAGCAAATGATAAAATAAATTGCACACATCATGGTTCCCATGAAGGATATTACATATTTTTCATTTACCAAAAGCTGAACATGTTCTTCATAGAGTTTGTGATGGTGAAAAAAAAAATCATAGTTTGTTCTAGCCTTCCCATTGTGATGCTGAGAGCTAGAATATATATGAATACAGCATTTTGTGCTCAGACCACAGAGTAGCAAGGATCCTAATTTATGTTAGGGCTGTTTTTAGACTTCTCCTGAAAAGTTAAATCTTCCTTCTAAAGAGTTACATTCTCCCGAAGAGCTAAATCTTTTGTCTCTCTATTATTATATCTGATACAATAAAGGAATAACCAAATAAAATAAACACATAGACTTTTTAAATGTTCTTCACAATCCCTTCATTGCTACCAGTTCAGTTTGCAAGTAACACTGCTGCTTATGAATTAATAAGATTGATTTGGTCCTGATTATAGCTAACATTTTCATCAATTTCTGCAGATAAATTATACAGAGATAAAATATATATTTTTTTAACTGTAAGAGACAAAGTACCTAGTGAATTTTTAAAAGCTTGTACAGAGTAGGAGCATTTGAAATGTTTTGGTTATAGTGAACTCATTTTTATGGGACTATAGGAATGGGTAGGAAAGAGTCTAATAAGGGACTTCTTGCAAAAAACTGATATCCCAGTTACCTTTCTGACCATATCCAGCATCCCTGGTTTCCCAGTCAACTGGAAGAACAGGAAAAAAATTTCCTGGAGGAAAAAAAGTAATGTACTGGCAAATACATATTCTGAAGCCAGCATTTGCAAATCATGTACTTGTAGATTAAATTTACACAATTTAGTAGTCTAAACAACAACAAAAACAACCTTGAGATAATCTTCAAAGCAATTCTGTGCTGCAATTTCCCTCACAGAGGCAAATAAGCAAAGATAAATCCTCTCTAGAAGAATCCATCATCTATCTTGGTTTGAATGAAGTTCCACGGGTAAAGTTTTGAAGAAATTGAGGTCACAGTCACAAATATGGATAGGTATAAGGAAAAGGAAAAAAAGAATGAGCAGACAAGGAGGATAATAAAATGAGGGTTCAGGAGGAAGAGAAGGAAGGAGGAGGAAGAGAAGGAAAAAAATATTATTGGCAAAAATTAGCAGAAATAATAGAAAGCAGAATTATGATCTCCAAAAAATGTATATGTTGGAATTCTTAAATATGTGTATAATGTACTTAAGAAATAGAAAGGGGGATTTAAAATATGATTAAGAGAAAATAAGCTCCTTAGGTAACAGAGTAGATTTTCAAAAAGCAAAATGAAGCTGGGCTCGGTGGCTCAGCCTGTAATCCCGCGCCTTTGGGAGGCTGAGGTGAGTGGATTGCCTGAGCCCGCGGGTTGGAGACCCGCCTGGGCAGCGAGACCTCATCTCTATAATAAATCAAAAAATCAGCTGGGCATGGTAGCGCATGCCTGTAATTCCAGCTACTTGGAAGGCTGAGGCGGAAGGATCACGGGAGCCCAGCAGGTCGAGGCTGTGGTGGCCGGAAGCGGCCACTGCACTCCAGTCTGGGCGACAGAGTGGGACTCCAACTCAAAAAAATAAAAAAATTTAAAATTTTAAAAAAGCAAAATGAAATTTATAGAAAGATAAAATGTAATTGATTTTTGAAAGTCAGTGATGGGCTTTAATATAAGAATAGGTATAAATGAAGAGAGATTTAATGAACTGGAAGGAAGTCCAGAAAGTATTCAAACCCATCATAAGTACCCCTAAAAATGGATAATATATAGGTTTCTCCTTTTTAAATATTTCTTAAGACTTTAAGCAATTTTATTAGCAAGATTGTTGTTTTAGTCTATTAAACAAAAAAAATCACTTTTTGAATCTTTTACTTAAGGTATAATTAAGATATTCTTATATGTGTGTTTCTCTGTGTGTAATATAGATTTATAACATACAAACAGGAAAACATGTATACACACACATATATGTATATATAAGAGTAGCTTATTGTCGGAAAAAGCAAGTTATGTAAAATAATTTAACAAAAACAGGTTACTATTTACATGAAGATAACAAAACCGGCCACAAAGTTAAACAATATGACACTCACAGTAAGAACAGCCATAGACTTCGATTCTGAGCCCAATGCGGCCTTCTCCGTTCCAATCCAGAGGCACTATGCGCACATAGCGGGCAATAATCGGATGCTGCAAGTCATGCCGGACCACACTATCGGAGTTGATGTTTCCAGGAAATGCCTGAAAAAAAAAAGACACAGAATTTTAAAAATTGGGAAAAAATACTTTAGAAACAATGTGTTCTTTAAGGGCTAAAATAAACACAAATATTTTTATCCCATGTTGGGTTTTTTTTTTTTTTTTTGAGTTGGAGTCTCACTCTGTCGCCCAGACTGGAGTACAGTGGCCGCTCCTGGCCACCGAAGCCTCGAACTTCTGGGCTCCGGTGATCCTTCCGCCTCAGCCTTCCAAGTAGCTGGAACTACAGGTGCGTGCTACCACACCCAGCTGATTTTCGATTTATTGTAGAGATGAGGTCACTCTGGGTTTTTTAAATATGAATATACTTTCACACCATATACAATTTGAAGAAAGCTTCTTTGCTCCCTTTATTTGTAAAAACGTTCAGTTTTGCACTGCTTAAGAAACCCAAGAAGACACAAACAAATGGAAAAATATTCCATGCTCATGGATAGGAAGAATCAACATTGTTAAGATGTCCATCCTACCAAAGGCAATCTACAGATTAAATGCAATACCCGTTAAATTATCAGCATCATTCTTCTCAGACCTGGAAATAATAATACAGAAATTCATATGAAAACAAACAACCACGAATAGCCACAACAATCCTTAGCAAAAGAAACAAAACAGAGGTATCACGTTTTTAGACTTCAAACATTACTGTAAGGCTACAGTAATTAAAACAGCCTGGTATTGGTACAAGAACAGGCATATGGACCAATGGAACAGGATAGAGATCCTGGAAGCAAAATCTCAATTTTTCAACCAACTCATCTTTGACAAAGGCTCCAACAACAACCAGTGGGTAGAGGAGAACCTATTCAGTAAGCGGTGCTGGGAAAACTGGCTGACCACATGCAAAAAATTGAAACAGGACCCCTACCTATCACCTTACACAAAAATTAACACTAAATGGATCAAAGACCTAAACATAAATCCTCAAACTATAAGAATCTTAGAAAACACAGAAGATACCCTTATGGAAATTGGAACTGGCAGTCAATTCCTGATCAAAACCCCAAATAAACATGACCTAAGAGATGAGATAGACAAGTGGGACCTCATCAAACTGAAAAGATTCTACAAAGCCAAAGAAACTATCAAGAGAGTGGGAGACAGCCTATAGAATGGGAAAAAATATTTAACAACTGTATATCTGGCAAAGGTCTAACATCCAGGATCTACAAGGAACTCAAACATGCCAAAAGGAAAAAAGCAAACAGCCCCATTCAAAAGTGGGCAAAAGACATGAATAGACACATCTCAAAAGAAGATATACAGACAGCCAATAGACACAGGAAAATGTTCTCAGCTTTACTAATCATCAGATAAAAGAATATCAAAACCACATTGAGATACCACTTAACCCCAGTAAGAATGGCCATCATTAATAAAACAAACAACAACAGATGCTGGTGAGGATGTGGCGAAAAAGGCATGCTTCTACACTGCTGATGGGAATGCAAACTAGTGCAACCTCTTTGGAAAACAGTGTGACGATTTCTGAAAGAACTAGAAATTGACCTTCCATATGATTCAGCAATCCCCCTATTGAGAATATATCCAGAAGAACTCAAAACATTCTATCAAAAAGATACCAGCACATGCATGTCTATTGCAACACTTTTCATAATAGCAAAAACATAGAACCGACCGTGTTGTCCTTAGAAACTGGACTGGATTTTTAATAATGTGGTACATATACACAATGGAGTATTATGCAGCCATAAAGAAGGACAAAACTACTGGGAAGGGTGGGGGAGGGTTGGCAGTTGAGGGAAACTGCCATGGGGGAAGGGATACACATCAACAAGGACACCTGCATAATGAACATTTGTATACCTGACACTGAATTGTACCCCACATCTTTAAAATAAAAAATTTAAAAGTTTAAAAAAGTTCAGTTTTAAATGAGACATGGACCAATATTTCTATGGGCCTTTTTGCAATCCAGGAAACATGGAATGCCCATAGCTTAAAGAGCACATGGCTACACCATAGCTTAAAAAGGGAATGGCCACAATGGCCTGGCAATGGCATTCATAAACATTTAAATTATGAATTATAATATGTTGCATTTAAGTTATGCAATAAATAATTTGTTATATAATCCAATCATATTTCTTACTTTCTAAAAGTCTTCCCCATATTATCCTCCCACACAACTATAAAAACTCTAAAGATATCATTTTAACATCAGTTAGATAAGAAGAACAATTGAACATGTTGTAAAGAGGTCAGGATTTTCTATCTTTTATTGGAACAGATGTATTTAGAGAGTTTGTTCAGTGGGTCAGAAACATGTTAATTTCATTTTTCTCATTATAGAAGATTATGTCAAAAGAGTAATTATCCATGAATCTTACCTGTCATTAAAATTTCACATTGCCTGTTTTTTTGCAGTAGGTAACACATGGATTTTCTTTGAGCATACATAATCATTTAACAAGGATTTATAAACTACCTATTGCATAATAAGTATAGAATAAGATAATGTAGGAAAAACAAAGATGTGAAGAGCCATAGATTCTACCCTCAAAAGGATTTCCATCTAACAATAGGGAAAATGTCAGTATAAAGTTACAATCCAAGGAAGATTTAAAGAAATAAACCATTATATTTCCAAGGATATAAGTCAAAAAAATGAGAGTTTGTGCTATTTTAAGCATCCACTGTTTTAATTTCATATATGCATTCTAGTTGTCCTTTATATAGATAACTTGTGGTTTTAAATCCTGTATTCTGAATGAAATTCTCCTTTTTCTTTGTTTAAATTATGTCATACCCATAGAAATAAAAAAATTAAAAAGAAAATTATTTTTTAAATCATAAAATTATATAACATAGGCACAATATTACATTGTTAGTGTGTTTTATTCTTGAGGCATTGAATTTGCTTCTATATAAAACAAAGAGTTTCTTCTTTAAAAATTTTATTTAAAGCCGGGCTCGGTGGCTCAGTCTGTAATCCTGCGCCTTTGGGAGGCTGAGGTGAGTGGATTGCCTGAGCCCGCGGGTTCGAGACCCGCCTGGGCAGCGAGACCTCATCTCTACAATAAATCAAAAAATCAGCCGGGCGTGGTAGCACATGCCTGTAATTCCAGCTACTTGGAAGGCTGAGGTGGAAGGATCGCCGGAGCCCAGCAGGTCGAGGCTGTGGTGGCCGGGAGTGGCCACTGCACTCCAGTCTGTTCGACAGAGTGAGACTCCAACTCAAAAAAAAAATTTTGTTTAGTAATAATTGTTAATTATTCTCTCCAGTAATAATAACATTAATAGAATATTAATAAGAAGCAAAGAAGGATATGCTTGTAATAAAAAAATACAGAGTAACTTTGGAATTGAAGGCAATGGTTTAAGTTTGCACAAGCAACACAATAGAAAATTTTTAAAGATTTGTTATCCAATCCACATTCCCCAATTAAATTGCTGTTCTCCAAAGTACAAAATATATAACATAAGACCTAGTAATTATAAGGAACACTTTGAAAGATTTTTTTTCCTGGATTTAAACAATTTTATATAACCTTTACATGTAATAATCTACATAATGGGTAATATCTAGTCTTGAAAATTGAAATGCTCTTCAGTGATGATTTCTGTTGTGCTCTTCTTGGTTTTCATCAATGAATTACTGTTGCCTTTTAAAAATAGCCACATCCTTCTTCAGTCCTTTATTAGACAAGACTATTTGAGCAGTAGGCCTTGAATTTTAACACTTAATAGAGCATCCTCTTTGTATCCTACTGATTTAATCTTACGAAGGCAATCATTTTTTTAAAGTATATTCTTTATTTTTAGGTGCTTTTCTAACCAGCTTTTAATTTTACAAAGAATTCACATATCTAATTAAGTATTCTAGTGACCATGGCTACCTTTTAAGATCACTATTGGATTTTCTAACTTCAAATGCAAGAACAATGAGAATCCCTGGCCAAAATCAAGGGAATTAAATCTATAATTGCATAAAAATTAATCTGAAATATATGATTTTAAATTATATTCAGCAAAATCCACCAAACCATTTTAACTTGAGAAGCAACTATATGACTAGCATGTTGCTAGGTTTTTTCTGAATATTAAAAACAACAGCGTATTCTCCTGGGACACTGTCTCTAAAACACTTGCAATCTTATGAAGCTAAAAATAAATATGAAAAGATATTGCAAAAGGCAGCATTAAAAGACACTACGGAAGTGTATGATGTATCTAGTAATTTTACTTATTTTGGAGTTCTATGAAGGCTATGTAATCAGACAAATTCTACAGACAGAGTTAGAGCTCAGCTGCATAGAAGGATGGTGATATTTGGAAAACAGAGAGAAAAGACATTGGATACACTGAAGAGTAGGTTAAGTCTGGCATAAAGAACTCAAACCTGGGGTTTAAGACTCAGAGTCTAGCGCTAGTTGTGCTAAAATCTTGCTCTGTATGAGTAAATTTTCTAGGACTCAGTTTTTTCTTATTTCATTCCATATGTTTTTCACACAAAGACTTAACAAACTTATTTGTAAAATCCATTTTTTAACTAAAATTGAAGATTCTCTGAAAGCATAAAACAAAGTGTACTCAAGGATAGGCAATAAGGACACAAGTATAACTGGAAAAAGTATTTATGTTAAAAAAATAATAAATGTTTTAACAGGTTCTATCTGATTAGAGAAAATACAGCATGTATTTTGGGAGGGGGTGGTTTTTGTTTTCAGAAATGACAATAAAGCCATATTTATGAGATCGTGGGTAGTGAGAAATCACACTGGAAGCAAGAATATTAGCAATAAGGAATTGAAAGTCCACACCAACATGTTAGCATGGACAAAAAATAAAATAGATTTGATATTGTAAGTGAACAATTATTAATGATATGAAAAAGAGAGTAAGAGGGAAGATATAATCCACTTATTCCAAGGTATTAGAGTTGCAGGCATTGGTGACAAAAAAGGGGAGGGGTGAAGTGATATGATGAATATCTATGGCTCTCCTGATCAACAACTTCTCTTTCTTTTGGTAACAGTATCTCAATTTCCTTTAAAAAGTTCACCCTGTTGCTGGTGGGAATACAAACTAGTTCAACCTGATGGGTCCAAATTAAGATAGGTTAAGTGTTCAGACATCTTTTTTATCAATACATGACTTTCCCCCAACTGACTAGGCATACCAGATCTGGCTATCTTGCAGATTAGAATGAGAAATTACCATTACAATAAATTACAGAAACAATAAGGAATTACCCAAAATATAGACATGATGTTCTTTAAAAAAGCCCAAATCTAGTTAGGTAATGACTTTCATTATTTAGAAGGTCATTATTTAGAAGGTCCTTCCAATAACACTGTGGAAAACAGTGTAGAAATGTTTAAAAGAACAAAAAGTTGACCTTGCATATGACTCAGCAATCCTCCCAGAGGAATATACCCAGAGGAACGCAAATCATTCTACAAAAAAGGTACCAGCACATATATGTTTATTACAGCACTATTCACAATAGTAAAAACATGGAACTAGCCATGCTGCCCACTGAAACTTGACTGGATAAAAAAAATGTGGTACATATATGCTGCAATACTACGCACTCAAAAAGAACATGGAACATGGAATTCGCAGCAACTTGGATGGATTTAGAGTCTATGATATTCAGTGATCTGTCACAGAAACAAAGAACAGAGTACCATATGTTTTCACTCATGAATGGACTGTGAATATTTACCATAATACTATAAGAAAGGGATTGGCAGTAGCATGATACGGCCAGGGGAGTTGGAGGGAACACAACATCAATAAGCATACCTGATTTCAAACCAGGCAGAATGGGGACCCAAGGGAAGCACAAACTTTACCTGTGCGACGTCCACTTGTATACCTAATTCTGAATTGTACCCCACATCTTTAAAATTGTATATGTGTATATATAAAATACACACACATATATATTTTTTAATGTTTACCCTTAATACTCCACTCTTAATCCATACTCCACTGTTCCTCTGGAGAGGAAGGCATCATTCCCTGCCATGAGAGTGGGCACCTAACTCAGTGAGATTCAATTTAGCTCTTCTGCTAAAATGATTCATAATACATGTATTCATTTATTTATGTATTCACTATTCACTCAGAAGATATTTGAGAACCAGATAGTGTTCCAACCACTGAGTACACACTAATAGGTTCCAGTTTTCATGGCATTTATGTTATTAAAATACAGAGCAGGCAAAGTAGAGCAGATAGTCACATATGTATATTTATTATACATGCATATTATGAACTGATGCTGTTATATATAGTACATACATACTGTTATATATGACATATGTAATTACATATATAGTGTATGCAAAAGACAGAAATGCAAAGGTACTGAGCATACTGTGCAGGGTTGAGAGGGCAGCAAGAAAACTTATGTCATTGGAGCACCCTGAAGATGGGAAGAGCAGGGGAGTAGTTGGAGAAGCCAAAGCCAGAGCAAGGAAAGCCTGGAGAGTATGGTCAAGCTGCAAATTTCAAGTGCTCTGGAAGATCACCCTTTGAGGAGTTTCAAGCAAGAAAGATACACATCTCATAGTTTTTAAGGTTGGAGTCATTAAAATCTGCCTTTCGAAGTAGAAGGAAATTCCTAGGAGCAAAGAAGAATATAGAATAATGGTAGATGGAATAATGTGGTAAGAAGTGTTTGAGAGGAGTGACTTGTTTAGGTAGGAGAGAGGAATGGTAATGTGCAAGTAAGAGCGGGAGTATTACAACATCTGCCACATCTTGGGATGCCAAGTGGGTGGCGTGTGAGAAGAAAACAAACAAAACGACAGAAATGGAGGCTCTCTTCCCACTCAGCTTCCGTTGGCCATTTTGCTATTACATTACAAAGGAGTGGATATCAGAGAAAGATGGAGTAGGCACATCTGTGATGACATCATTTGAGAATCCAAATCCGGATCTTGCTGAAGGTCTTTTTGTTTATTTGACCTGTTTCCTCATTCGTTTGTTTTTGAACATGTGAAATCGTATTGACAAAGACTAAGATATTTGAAGAAAAAGATCATTAGTGAAGATTTCGATGTATTGTATTTGAGATTTCTTCATCCAAATAAAAGGTAGCATAGAGAATTTGAGATGTTTAGAAAAACAGTATTTTATCTAAGGTTAGCTCTGCAGAGAGGTGCACATTTATTCTTTATAAACAAATACATGCTGTTTGATATTTTCTTCAGGATTCACAGCATTAATAGATTGTGCTTTTTGTACTTATTTTTATATCCAAGTATATTGAGATTTAAGACATAGTCTTAATTGAAGCTGTAAACATTTCAAAAGAATTGTGGAGGCATTGTCTTTCATTGTCTTGGATACAAAAGTGTAAGTATAAGTGAAGCATCTCCATAAGTAGCATTATTTGGAAAAGTAAAGAAACACAGAAGGAGATGTAGCCACTGGTTTAATAAAAACAATACCACATATTTATATAGCACTTTATTATTTAAAGGGGTCTGGTATACTCTGGATTCTTTATATCCCATTGAAAACTTTGACAGAGGTGTTATTTTTCAAAAAACCTTAGACCCAGAAAAGTTAGATAAAAGGACAGAGAATATGTAGCAAGGGCATATAAAGTAGGGAAAAAGTGAATAGTTCCCTTTATTTGAGAATCAAATTTCAGCTCAATAAAGATTTTATTTTCCATTTAGGCACCAACATAGTTTATGTTTGATATTTGATATCACATGTTTAAATATCAAATTTAAAGTTTGATAGAAAATTTTTATCATACCACTTTTTGGATGTACATTTGATTTCTGGCCAATTTATAAGATGATGCATCGTGCCTTCATATTTTACTTCTCTCTTCATTTTTATCTTCACAAATGTTCACAAAATCAATATTGTTTTTCTCACACATTTTCCCCAATCATGCCTCTGTTGTGGTTATCAGCACCAGAAACTCCTCTGCAGTTTCAACACAAGTAATTAAAATGTTTTATAGCACTGTTCATTAAAATGAAAGAAAAACTGGTCAGCTATATATATGCATATAATTTTAATAGCAATGAATAAACTATCATAGGTCTTGAAAAGGCACAAATTTTTTTCACACAATTTGAGTTGCTTGCAGTTTTTCACATAGGTGCAGAAGGAAAGCAAAGAAATTAAGATATGGAGCTGAATTTTGTAAAATCTTTAAGATTTGGAAATCTGCATCAAAATTGAAAACTTAAAATGAATTTGAGTCTTTCTTGGATAGAACAATATCCTTTATAATTCAACCTTCATTTAGACAAATATCATACAATAAAAGTGTTTTGCAGATACACGAAATATGCCAACCAAATGTATCATTAAAAAACTGAAAAATCAATTTACAACAACTTGTGAATTTCATGATGTTGCTATTAAAACTCCCTTAGTGCTGTGATTTGTATATATGCAAAAGAATATGGTTTATTATTATTATTAACATAGTATTTATGTATCACACAAAGCTTTATGTTCAGTAAAGTTAACAGTAATATAATAAAATGTTAAGCTTATGGTGCTACTTTTAGAATTTCTGTCTTATAAATTGTGCAAATATACACCAAAGAGTTGGCACTTTTAAAAATATATTACAAGTCATCCACAATGTCAATTTCAGAATAATCTAAACATCACAGTAGTTTTAATAACTGAAAATGTCCCACTATGTGCACTAAATATTTCTTTTGGCTACAAAAATAGTTCAGATGGTCTAAGAGGGAGAAGCAAATATTTTCTGTAAAGTGCCAGATAGTAAATATTTTAGGCTTTGCAGGCTGCATGCCTCTCTGTCCCATATTATTCCTCTTCTTTTTTTTTTTTAACAACACTTGAGAAATGTAAAAATTATTCTTAGCTCCCAAACTTAAAAGAACAGTGGAAGAGAGCTGACCCATGGGTTGCAGTTTGCCAGCCTCTGGTCTAAAAGAACCTTTGAAATTGCTAAATTCTCTTTGAAGCAGGCATAGTTAACATTATTTAAAAGTAGTTAGGCTGATAGTCTTAGATGGGTCCAAATTAAGATAGGTTAAGTGTTCAGACATCTTTCTTATCAGTACATGACTTTCACCCTACTGACTAGGCATACCAGATCAGACTACCTTGCAGATTGGAATGAGGAATTTCATTACAGTAAATTACAGAAACAATAGGGAGTTACTCAAAATATAGACATGATGTTCTTTAAAAAAAAAGCCTAAATCTAGTTAGGTAATAACTTTCGTTATTTAGAAGGTCCTTGTGATCTTAAAAGATAGAGATATGGTAATCAAAACTTGTTACCAGGTACCTGCAAGCCTTTATTTTGGGCTCATGGTTTGCTTAATAATCATTGTAAAGTATATAAAGCGTCTTGTGAAAGGCAATCATATGCCTTTTCTCTTAAGGCATCCATGCCTTCCTTTAGTGTGCCTTTTCTTTACAATAAACTGTATTTTGGACTCCTTCTGAAATACTTTTCTGTGGCAAAGCCAAAGAACCCATGAAGCAACATACCAGATGACCCAACATCAACTCCTCTCAATTCAGACAAGATGCAAAAGTCTAAAATCATCAGAAGACTTTCTAGTCAGTTGACATTTAAGACCCATTAAACTTTGGAAAAGTATTTAGTAATGCTTTAAGCATATAATTTATCCAACTGGTGGAAAATATATATGAATTTAGAAATATGCTACTTATAATGTAAGAACTAATATTTTCCTTCAAATTTACTCTTATGGAGTCTGAAGTGTGACCTATGAAGCATTTTATGAAGAGAATAAAGATATGTAGTCCTCATTAAAACTTTACTTTTCAAGAGACCTAACATAAAAGATCACAAGTTCATTTGGCAAATGAATGAGACTCTGTATCTTAGTGTAAAGGTCTTGCGTAAGACTAAAAAAGCACCTAAAATACTTAACTATTGTGTAAGTAAACATAGGAAGAGTTTTTAGTGTTACTGACAACAGCCTCATATGGGGAAAGTTGTGTGAGAAAAACAACAACTTGACTATTCCCTAAAGTGGGAGATCTTATTTTCTTAAAATATAAAATGTTTCTGCTGGCATTGAAACACACAGTGATTATACTTTAAGTTAATTTCATAAAACTGTGATCACTATAACCACTTATCTTTTTTTTTTTTTTTTTTTGAGTTGGAGTCTCATTCTGTCGCCCAGACTGGAGTGCAGTGGTCGCTCCCGGCCACCACAGCCTCACCTGCTGGGCTCCGGCGATCCTTCCGCCTCAGCCTTCCAACTAGCGGGAGTTACAGGCATGCACTACCACGCCCAGCTGATTTTTTGATTTCTTGTAGAGATGAGGTCTTGCTGCCTAGGCGGGTCTCTAACCCGCGGGCTCAGGCAATCCACTCACCTCAGCCTCCTAAAGGCACAGGATTAGAGGCTGAGCCACCGAGTCTGGCTCTGTAACCACTTATCTTTAAGTAAAACTCTCTATCTTACCAAATTTTAGATTTTTCCCCCATGCTAACAATTTATATCAAAATGTGGAAATAGATTTTCCATTTTTCAACCTTGATGTGAATTTCCAGGACTAGTTACATTCCCTGCTGTTGCAGGAATAAAAGGAAACCTTCATAAAATACTATATCTGTTACACTCCCAATCCAACCTCTTCACCTTCAGTCTCTGTTCATCATTTTTATCTGGCTGGACACACACATTCTGCTGTACTTGCCTCAGATAGCACTTCCTGACAGCAAGGACCTCGCCTCCCTCCACCCACAATGTTCTGTGGGGTGTCTTATAGCAGCTTATATTTATTCCTTTCACTCATGTGTTTACTTTATTGTGTTTATTATCCGTTTGACTTTCAGAAGTATGTAAGTCAGCTTTGAAGTCTGAGATCATATCTCTTTGGTTTCTCTGTATCTGATGCTTCTACCACAGTATTTAGCAATTAATAAACTTGCTTTTAAAAATGAATATAAATGTGGATTTCCAAACTCCAACTCATTTACATTTCACAGACTATTATTATTTCTGAATGGACCAAAGAAAATGGTCAATTATCATTTACAGTCTAAAATCATAGGTTTAATAGTACCTTACAGAACAAAAAAAGCATGCAAGTGTGATTCAAAAAGATACCAGATTAATGAATAACCTTTTCCCAGAGGTACAGGAATGTCATTATAATTATGCAAAGCAGCTAGGAATCACAGGGGTCATGGGATAAAAACTCAGGGAAGAAATGCTAGGAGCAATGTAAAAATTAAGCACCTCCTCCCCAATCAAATCTAGTATGTACACATGGGTAATTCATTTGATTTCTGCTAAATATATACTGTTTTTGGATTGTAAAACCATGATAAATGTTGTGGGACAAATGTCAAATTATTCAACATCTACACAAACAGCAATATTCTCTCTGGACACCATTGTTCTTTTTATTTTTTTGTCAACATTATGAAAGCATTTTACCAAAGTATTGATTAGGCGTAGCATTATTTTGTAAACAATAATATGATTTAGAAAAACAATAAAGTCATATCTAACAGATCTGGTTCTTGATTCTTTCTCTTTCTTCATGTTTTACGACAATGTGATGATGATGTTCAATAAGTTTTATCCTTTGTCTGTGCTAGGCTACACAACATACAGATTGTCTTTATTGTTGGGAGCCGGCTACGGAGGCCCACTGAGCGTTAGGGATCAGGGAGGGCCGTGGACCCCGAGACCACGAGGATGCGTTTGGGAGCTGTTGACCCCATTCCCTCTCCCTTTCCTTATGTGGCACTTATGCCAGAAACAACTCTGCTAGTTCGAGCATAAAACTCTGAGATCTAAAAGGAACACAGCTAACTTTAGAAATCTCATTGTTCCCGTTTTCCAATAACTGCAATTTTGGCTTTAGTACAACTTACAGTTTAAACTTGGGTCACATTTGAGAAAACTTATTACTGGTGACAAGCTCCATATATTAGGATTAGAAATTAGAAACTTTTCTAGAAGTTAAGATAGATATATATGATTTTAGAGTAGCCATTTTGTTAAGTGATTGTAATCAATTGTTCCAAGAAGTGGCCCACTGTGAACTTTGGACTAGGCCACCTTCTGGAGAGCCCAGCGTGATCTTTGGACTGGGCCACATTCTTTAGGAACTGGTTTGAGCTATAATTAAGAGTTTCCATAGCAATTGTGTAAGTAGAACTAGCATAGAATAGAAAGGTAATAGGATTTAAGTTAGTCATCATAGGTGTTGTGTACACATAAACTTTAGAAGTTATTGATTATTAAAACATCATGATGCTAGTAGGGATTGTTGCATTACTTTTGAGGAACATTAACCAAGCATAGGGAACAGTAAGACAATTTGGGGTTTGTCCTTCCTCATACCTGAGAAAACATCTGGTGGGTGAGGGATGCCCCTCATCCACCTGGCTTTGTGTTCACGTGAAAGACGTGAGACAGACTGTGCAAAATTTGGGGATAAAAGACCCATTGTAATTTCCAATAAACGGCTTTCTGCACTAGACAGGAGTCCAGTCTCTTTCTTTCTCTTTATATCTATCCCTCCAGTATAATCGCCGATGCTGTCTCACCGACCAGGGAACCCCAATTTCGACAGGGGCAAGTCCCCCGCATTTTATAATGGCTTCATTATCCCTCATAGTTTATTTCTCTCCAGTGTAAAACTCTGGCACAGGAATCTTGTATTCTTCTTTTCCTTTCTTCCTCCCACTTCTTCCTTTCCTTCAAATTCCATCATTTCTTTCTTTTCTCTCTCTCCCTTTCTTGCTTTTTGTCTCCCCTCCGCTTCCTTCTTCCCTCCCTCCCTCTTTCCTTCTTTCCCTCTTTCCCTCCCTCCCTTCCTTCTTTCCTTCCTTTCCTTTTTCTTTCCTTCTTCCCAGTGGTTTCATATGATACATGATTATTTTTTGTTCATTTCACCTTTAAGTATGGAAAAAAGCAGGTAGAGGAGCTTTGCTCCACTTTGTCATTTGGAGACCCAGGCTCACATTAGTTTGTTCTCATCATCAAAATCGAATTCTCAAGTCCACCACAGCAATAAAAGAGAAAGCATGAAGAAATGTATCTAAGTTAAAATAAATTAAAATAAATGAGTTTATGGCCAGATTAGATAGATACTGAACATATCACTTCTGCACACATTCCATTGGTCATTTATTTCACTGGTCCAGGTATTTTACCTTAGTGCTCAAGAGACTGGAATATATACCACAGAATGAAAATGAAACAGGTTTGATAAATGCTTAATGAAATTACATGATGCTCACTTCGAAATTTTGTGCTTATATATATTATAGCATTTATCATACTAAATAGTAAAGTTATATATGTTCACTATTTGGTTTCTCAACTAAACTGCAGACTATGTAGGGAACAATTTGTCATTTCTAAAAAACACTGTAATAATTTCAATAAAGTAAACTGCATAGATATTAAGTGAAACTATTGATCAGTTTTGAGAAATGCATTTACCCATGCAATCCCCATCCCCTATCAGGATATAGAATACTTCTATTATCCCAGAAATTTCCCTTGTCAACTTCCTCAGTAAACAACCTTCTCAATTAATGCCATTCTCCACCCACCCTATGCAACCACTTTTCTGATTTTCATCACCACTAGATTAGTTTTGTCTTTTCTTGAACTTTATTTTGTTTTATTTTTTAATTTATTGCAGAGACAAGATCTCACCAAGTTGCCCAGGCCGGTCTTATACTCCTGAGCTCAGGCATTCATCTTGCCTCATCCTCCCAAAGTGCTGGGATTACAGGCTTGAGCCACTGTGCCCTTCTTGAACTTCATAACAAAAGAATCAAATATCACTGGCATCTTTCACTCAATATAATATTGCTTAGATTCCCAAACTTTGTTGTGTGTATAGTAGTTCATTCTTTGTCTATTTTTTCTTAATATTTAATTATACTAATTAATATAATATTAATTATATCACAGTTTTTTTTGTTTTACACATTTTTGCATTAATAGGTACTAAGAGTGTTTCCAGGTTTTTACTATTATAAGTAAAAATTTTGGTGAGCATTTGTGCAAATGCTTAGGAGAATAATTTGGAGTAATAGAGTAGATGCATGTGTAAAATGTCAAGAAATTGACAAATGATTTCCTCATATGTTGTAGCATCAAACATCTATTTTAACTTTAATTCATCTATATTATTTCTTTTCTAAACTTTCCTCATTTCTTTCTCTGTCCCATGTGGAAACCATAAGATGAAAATAATTAGATAAAGTCTATCACAATTTTTAATATGTGAAATAAATATATAGACAAAGTCAGAAAAACAGACATAATGTTATCAACTTTGGCAATGTTGAAGAAAAACATAACTGACAGAGGTTTGGAGATGGAAGTGAATAAGAAAATGTAAAGAAAGAAAGGGGGCAACCCCCTTGGGTGCCCTTCCACTGTGAGAGCTTTTCTGTCCTATCAATAAATCCTGATTTAAATAAGTAAATAAATAAAAAAGAAAATGTAAATAAAGGACGCTATCAATAATATACTCACCTTCCAAGTAAGGGATCAAAAAAATTATCAAAGCTTGATAGACAAGTAGACCAATATATAAGTATATTATTAAATATAGTAACAAACCCATAGAGAATTAAAAATATTTAATTGGATTTCTAAAAATTTGCCAGGTATGTAGAAAAGTTAGCTAACTAAAAATTGATCTAACAAGTTAGTAGTCAATAAGTAATCTCAATGTTGATAAGTAAACAAACTGTTACGTAAGTATAAAAGGAGAGAAGAACAGGAAATAAGGAGGTATTGGGAAAACAACATCTGCTTTTAAATTAAATTATTTTTGTATTATTTGATTTAAAATATTTGTTCATATACTACTTTGATTCAATTATTGAAAACAAATAACAATGTGCATGTGGGGGGTCATCCTGCCTAAAAATTTGACTTTAAAATTTCTAGCATACCACATAAATGGAGACACAATCTGTTGCAAGATTTATCTTATCTCTAAAAATAGAATCCAACCAGTTGCTTGATGAAGCATAATAGCCCTGGTACTGAGCCCAGAAAGAAATTTCTCAAATTCTCATATAAAAGAAACTATAAAGAACAAAGTGTTCAACAGTATCTATATAAAAAGACAATGACAAATTGCATACATTTTTTTTTCCTATTTTAATAGTTTTCCTGAATGTAGCCCCACGGAAAAATGCCAGAACTCAATTCACTAAATACAATTTCACAGTAGTAGCCAAAATTTTCAACCCAGGTATTCGGCTCTCCACTGATAAGCTTACTCTAGAATTTCTTTAAAATTTCTGCAGGATTGAATGGACTGCCTTGCCCTCGGGTTGTCCTCCAAAAACCATGCTCTTCCTAAGTATTTGGTAAGCACTGATGGCAGCAATATGAAAAAGTACCTGGAGACATTTTTTCTAAATGTAAAACTGAGTGTTTTTACAAACATACAATCAACAGAAGGATCAAGTTTTATTTAGGGTAAGAATTGGTAATAGTAAAGTAAATTAGCATCTTTAAATTTTCCCTCTTCAAACATGAAATTCTTTATTTTGATAGCTTTATCTCATGAGATATTAACAATTCTGATGCTAAATGTATTGCCTGATTTGAACATTGATAATGACTTTACGCTTTCTCAATTTATTGTGTCCATGCTTCCTTCCATTTTTATATTCTATTGCATGATTAATACCAGGCAATATTCCTTCAAGATCCAGGAAAAAGCCAAAATAACTGATGTTTCTTGGGTGTTCAGAAGTTAATTTTTTTCCAGTATATTTGAATTTCATATTTCTTGGGGAGAAGAACATCCAACTTTTTAAAAAAACATTTTATTATAGGATTGTGGGATACAAGTGAGGATTAACTACATAAGCAGGCTGCATGCAGGTGAAGTTTGGGCTTCCAGCTATCCCGCTCTCCTCCTGGTAATGACCCAAGTACTCTTTGTGTTGTCCAGTGACTACTGATCCCTCCCTTGTGCTAACGTGATTAATGTTCAAGGCCCATGTGTGAGTGAGAGCATGTGGTATTCGGTTCTTTATTTCTGGGATAGTTCACTTAATATGATGGCCTCCAACTCCATCCAATTTACTGTGAAGTCAATACAAATTCAAAGTTTTACATCATGCCCTTTCATGTTTACTGCATCTAGTTTTCTACTCCTTTCCACCTCAAATCTCAAATAAATGGGTTGTGCTCTGTCCTTTCCTCTTTCTCTAAGGTCTCTTTAAGCTTTAGCCATCTGCTTGTTGCTGTCCCTTCTTTTGAAACAGAAATCAGAAAGATCACTGATGGTAGCACAATCATCTTTACTTTAAAATTGATTTTTCTTGGCTATCTCCCACAGTTAGTCATCTTCTCCTTGAATCTCTGATAATCAAGGGCATATCTATTTTGTGCATTTCTTTTTGAGCTCTGATCACTCTTCTGTTACCTTGGTTGGTTTTTTTTCTTCTTTTTCTAGGTATTGCAAGATCATGCTGCTCCTTCCACTTTTTCACAAGTGAGATCATCTGCATTCTCACCTTCAGACATAAGTTCTACAACAATATTTTACTGTCATTTTCTCTTTCTTCCACTAGCCGATTTTATTTTCTGATTTCCTGGTAGTCTGGTAGCTCTATTCATAACAATTCCAATCTAGAGAAGTTCCAAATGTGTATTAACTAATAAATGGATTGAAAAAGTAGTAAATCCACAATCTACTACACAGCTGACCTCTTTTTGCAGTTTACCAAGGGACAAATCCTACTTGGACTACTTTATTCCTTCTTCTCACTCAACTCTATCTTACCTATTTTTCATCAACCATATTTGCATAGTGTCCCTGTGCTCTCATTCTTTCCTTAAAAACTCTCAGCCTCAATGCTTGTGAATGAATGAAACAAATCTAGTGTCCTGATTTAAAAGAAAAAATAAATCAAGGAAAACCAAAACAAGAAACACTGGATTTTTTAAACTCACTTTTTCAAGTCAATTCTTCATTTGCAATTGATGTCCACTTTTATTGACCTCCCAACATTCTTGAAACGGTGGTTTCATATTCAACCCTTCAAGGGTAAAGGGCTCATTACTCTCTCCTATTCACCTACAGTTTGTCTCCTACACTAATAAAGTGAAATCTGAGTTTTCTTTCTCAGTTCTGAGTCTATGGAATATACGGTATCCATATCATCAGCCATATGTTGGATTTTGAGATCTAGGCCAGAATTTCCAACCTTCCATCAGACATGTTTATTTGAATGGCCGAAGATATTTTTTTAAAAGCTTTTGCCTTTTCATCACTAAAACATCCTTTATTGCCTGTTTTCCCCCCACACTGCTTGCTGACACTACCATTCTAGTCTTCCATCTAGAATTTTCTATCACATCTATGACTCTTCTTCTTCCTCACTCACATCCATAATGTCCTGGGTGCTAAGGTCCTAATGGTTTTCCACTCATGTGACCACTTTCATGTGACCATGCCTCCTTCTCTGCTGACAGCTCTCTGAATGTTCTCCCTGCTTCTTGTTTCCTTCTTCTTCAATTCACTTTAAAAACTACCTAAAGGGGAATCTTTATAAATTAAAATCTCAGTCTGTGAGAACCTAATTACTTACCCTAAAGTATAGACACAGGTTGCCTTTATTCACATGTTTCCAACTCAGTAAGTCTAAAAGAATAATTTGCACAATTATCACCCTTTGTTTTGTTTATGGGATGCTAAATGATACACTTAACAGATTCTTTTCAACAAATTAACATAATTGACTTAACTGAACAAATATATTTGTTTATTGGTGCCATCCATATACTACCATACACTGTTTTTAGTTAGATACCAAAACAAATAGCTGGCTACAGCTTCCGATTACAGAAAATCCATACTGCAGTTTTCGCCTTTAATACTTTCTTTATAATGAAAGATTATCCATTTCTTGTGCAATGTGATGAGCATCTCTAGAATTAGGCTATATCCCCTGCCCATATAAAAATTTTCTTTGCTTTCTGAAAGGACATAGCCTCAAATGGAGCTTCTTTGGTCTCCGAGTTTTTACACAACAACAATCCTTTCCTGGAACCCTGGATGAGTCACAGGACATTGAGATTAACATCTCCTAAGAATTTGTCTTTCAGCTACTAAACCTGCCCTTTTCATCTAAATGACTGACCCACACATCCACCTCCATCTTCCATCATCATGAAGCCAGCTCCTGGGAATGCTTGCCTGCCCCACCTACCAAAGAAGTTTTAAAGACCCCTAGTCTCAAGCACTCACCACGAGGTTTTTCTTTCAAGTATCTGGTCCCTTCTCTCTACTTCCCTTCTTGAGAAGTAAATCTACTCTTTTCTAATGTACTCTCTAAATAATCTTTCCTTTCTATTCCAATTTCTGTGCATTTCTTTGCATTCCCGCAGCACTGGCCCACTAGCCTAACATTTTCTAAACTGTATAATTCAAAACTTTAAATAGATGATCAACTGTAACTTCTGAACACATTTTCCTCAACTAAGAGTGGAAAGGAGAGGGAATGTGGAATACAGAGCACATTGAAATAAGTCCTGTGACTTGGAGCTATTACTTTAAAATATTATCCAGAGCAAATTCTTTTGTTTTGGTTTCTCTCTGGAGCAGTCAAATGTGATAGATTTAGATATATAGTACCTTCATCGATTTTTTTTTTTTTTTTGGTGCTAACACAAAGCTAATAAACAATGGGTGCTGTTAGCCAATTATACACAACCAGAGACTCTGGGAAATAAAAAAATTAGAGAGTTTATTTTGAATCTGCCCTTTTGAATGTGTCTTTTTTAAAAAGTTGTAATAGCTATTAGGTTATTTTGAGAATAGGATTGTGCTATTCAAGTTGATTTTATTCAACTTGTATTGAGTAGGTATCCTATGGAACTATCCAGAGGAAAAACAGCATGACAGCTTCTTGAGAAAAAATGAAACAAAACTTCTAGCAGAAAAAAAGCAATTCAAGAATAAACCAAATATTTGTGATGATGTATTAATTTTTATGTTTAACTATTAATGTAAATATAAAGAAAAAATTTCTTTAATTATATATTAAAATTCTAAGACATTTTATAAATCTTAACATGAAATTAAATCAATGGAACAAGCATATGTCATTCATAAGGTGTTTTTCAGAGCTATTTAGACGGTAATATTTTTTAATGTGACAAGCAAGTAAAATCATACTTTGGCTTCCCACCATTTATTTATAGAGTTTTGATATTAGTATTCTGCTGTCATTTCTTTCTACTCAGAAACAATCTATCTATGTTTCATATAAATACTTATGCAGTATAATGGTTTTATCTATAGCTCAGGGTCCTATCTTCAATTTTATATTCATCAAGAATTTTCAAGCAATGTAAATACATTTAAGTTTTCAAGCCATAAAAACCAACTATTTCAAACAAGCATAGACATTGAGCTATGATATGCACACACATAGATTGAAAGTGATAGAGACTTTAAATCACATGACAATCTATCAGTTTGGCACTTTTAGTCTTTAATTTTTTTTTATTTTGAAATAACTTTAGACTTACATAGTAGTTCTAAAAATAATTGAGAAAGTTTCTATGTACCAGTCACCTCCAATGATAACATCCTTCACCATTATGGTACAATCACAAAAGCCAGAAAATGGGCATTGGCACCTTATCCATAACCAAACTATAGGCTGAATTCTGATTTAATGAGTTTTTATGTATGCTTTGTGTGTGTATATATATAAGCTACTAGTTGTATACATTCATTTAGTCTCTGCAATTGAGATATAGAAGCTCCGTTGCCCAAAAGTAATTCTCTCTTTAATTTTAAACTTTACAACACAAATTAGTAGAATGTGTTTAGAAAATCCAGTTTGGCTTTTATTTCTGAATTTAGTCCTCACTCTAGTGAACACTGTTTTATTTCTCACCACTGATGGATTCATTTGTGACTGTTATTGGGTTAGATACTGGACACTAAATGTTAGTAATAACACATAAAAGAAACAAAAGAGACTATCTAAAGACAGTGATTAGGTTCTACATGAAATAAGGTGTTCCCAACTGAGTTTAAATTGGGATCAGGATAGGAGATTCAAAAAATAAAGAAAGGAGTAGACAGTCACGTATCACTAACCCAGTCCCAGAAACTACGTATGCAAATTAGGAAACCAAGCATGAGAAGAAAAAAAAAAATCTATGGGAATAATAAGCTTGTTTTTGTTTTTAAAATCATTTTAATGATTAAAGGACTCAATGACCTCTCCAGTGATGACTGCAGGGTATTCAGAAGGGCCACTGGCAGCAAACATGATGCCCAAGAAGGGCAGAAGCCTAGAAGTCAAAGCAGCTGATTAAGAGTTATAGCAGCAGAGTGGCAGAGCTGAGCGAAACAGACACAGTGGTTAGAAGGACAACATGGGGGAATTGAATAATACGATAAGGATCTGAAAGCTTCATTCTTTTATGCAAAAGTTTACCATTAAGCAAGGGACCCAGCACCCTGCACCATAACAGTCAGGCATACAATACGTTTGTGTAAACTATCTCTTCAAATTGACTAAAGATATGATTAGTGATTCTCAATTCCCAAGAAGAGCTCTATATCTGTTTTCCAATTTGAAGGAAAGAAAAACTTCAATAAAATCTCACAAAAAATGTTAAAATCATGATACAATTAGCTTAAATATTTTGTTATGAATAGAACAATAAGTACGTTTATTGTGTGTTTTCTTAACAGAAACATGCTAACAAAAAATTCTCCAGAGATGTTATGATATTTCAGTTAATAATGAAAAAGTAAAAAAGCATATGCAAATATATAAAATTCACATTTTATGTTTGTAAATAACCCTAAACACTTCTGCACAGTGAAAATCCAGATAAGTGAGGAAGTTTTGCAATAAAAAATTACTATGAAGAATTGGAAAGTGGATCTTATAATTTAATCAATTTAGAGTAATTTTCTAGGGGAAGTGCGGAGGTAACCATTCAAACTTACATTTCTGGAATAGGAAACATGTTACAGCTGAGAATAGATCTAGAAATCATTGTAAATTATTCCTGGCAGACAATGACTCACTGAGTTCTTACAATGAAATCAAAGAAATGGAATGGAAAGCTTTATCCTGCTTTGTGAAAGACAGTGTTTCTATGAGATACTGTTTTTAATTCCAGTCACCAAACTGCAACAAAGAAATAACATAATTCTGGAAGATCTAGTTAGGGCTAGGTGATAGCTATACTAGCCAAAAGATTATAGAATCTTTCATATTAAAATACGATTAAAAAAATAATTTTTTTTTTTGAGTTAAGAGTCTCACTCTTTCACCCAAGGTGGAGTGCAATGGCACACTCACAGCTACCACAGCCTCAATCTGCTAGGCTCAGGCAATACTTCCATCTCAGCCTTCCAAGTAGCTCGAACTACAGATGTGTGTCACCATTCTTGATTAATTTTTTTATTTATTGTAGAGACGAGGTCTTGCCAAGCTGCCCAATTAAATCTCAAACCCCTGGGCTCAGGCAATCCTCTTGCCTCCACCTCCCAAAGTGCTAGGATTACAGATGTGAAACACTATGCCTTGGCTTTATTATGCTCAGTATAAATTTTTTTTTTTAATGAGAGAAAATGGGGTTGTACAGGCAAACCCAAAATGTATTCATTAATACATCAGTGACAAGTGCATGATTCTCTTTTATGGTTGCTGGAGAGTTCTATATTTAATTCTCTGTGAATCAAAAATTCATTTATGTTTGATAAAGGCAAATAAGAAATTGTTATTAATTCCTCCAGAGGTAAACAGCTTAGAAAAATAACAATATTATAAGACTGAGGCAATATTTGAAGATATCGTAAACACAAATAGGCTAAATATAACAAGATCAAGTTTTGTACATGTAAGTGTAAATATCTGAAAGTTTCAGAGTAAATTAAACCGGTAAGAGGAAGGAAGCAAATGTAAGAACATCTTGAGTTGGAGAAGTCAGGAAGTTCTTCTTAACCCTGACTCACTGTAAGTTATAATATGTTCAAATTTGGTTATAATATGTTATACTTGGTAACACTATTTTGCCTTTAAAATGAATTATTAGAAATAAAATATTATGCCAAGGGAAATAAAAGCCTTACTCTATTTTATGCTAACCAGGAAAAACATGTCTTACAAAGCATTGGCTAAAAACCAAACAAAAACACCTCAAAATTTTAGTCAGACCTATTAAATAATTGTCTCTATAGAAATGTGTAATTAAAAGCAACAGCAAGGGATATGTGTGATTATGACAATAGCCCAGCTTCTAGAACTTGTGGATGCTCACTGAACTCATGTGACTCTTAATGTGATCACATATGCATTTCAGGATTTTCTTTTTTAAGTTTATATCTATAAGCCTGGGGTACTGGGTTGCTTCATTTAATTTAATCAAAAAATGCTGAACAATGGTAACATGAGCTGCATCTGGATAATTATATTTCTAAGAATGTGAACCCACATTCCATTTTTTGTCACTCAACGTTAGCATTCTCTGACTGATGTGTACTTCTGACTTGTACTCCACTCCATATCTTTCTCTGTTTTTCCAGATTTACGCAGGGGTAAAAGAAATATCCAGCTGACTTCAGATGCTATGCTTTAACTTTCCAGCCCCTGGCACAGTTAAAAAATATTTTTAAAGGCAATATCATTTAGAAAACCTGTTGTGGATGACACAATACTCCTGGGTCATTATAGAAAATACTACATTTTCCATCAAACCAGGCCTCTGAGGGTATATATGAATAACAACAAATGCACTATGAATGCAGCACAATGTAGCGAATCGTTTTCTCCTTCAAATGACAGCTTTAAGTGGATCTACTCAACTAAACGAAAACTCCATATAGCAAGGAAATTTGGCACAGTGTTTTTGTGAGATGTATAGTGTTTAAATAAAGCAATTAAGGTCAAGGCATAGCTTGCCCACATCTGTCACTCTAGCCCAGACCTTTTTAGCCCCATAACCTTTCTATTGTGTTATTATATTAATCCTCATTAGTCATTCGAACTCAAGTTTCACACTATGTCAACGACATCTACAGAACAACAGGAACATATTTTAAAATAGATCATATAAAATATTCTAAAACAGTTTATATAAATATTCAAAAGCCTTCACTGGTGTGATGATTGCATCAAGTGTGATTAAACTCATCCTAGGATTCATGATCATCTATGTTACGTGTAAAGTCTATTTTTCTCAATTGTTTCCCATCACATACCAGCATTATGCATTTCACCTACATTATCTCACAATTGTCTTAACCCTGTTTTATGTTCTTCATTTTCTCATGCTATTTGCTGTAACCAGAACCTTTCTGTCCACTGAATTTTTTTTCTAAGTACTACTTAGCTCTGAAGACTTTCATCAGCAACTATCTCCTTTATAACTCTATGTTGTCTATAACAAATAAGCTGTGAGCCCTCTCAGCTCTGAAATACCATTAGAATACAACATAATTTCTCCTTTGTACTGTAAGAATTTACACACTCATTTTATTCTTATATTGAACCATGTTGACTAGGGATGAACCATTTTTTCTCAACTGTATTCCTTATGTCTAGATTTCTGAGTTACACGTAATAGACAATATGGTTATTTAGTATAAAATAAAACAATAATACATGATAAATAATAAGTTAATAGCACCATCATGATGAATACTGGATATTGAGTATAATACTGACAATCCCATCCATTACACCGAATATATTTATAACAGTGTGAAAAAGGAAAGACTTTCTAGGAAAGTAATAGAGATATTGATGCAGGTCCTTTTTTGTTGGATTTTACTCTGAATTTGTTGTTTTTATTTTTGTTGTGAGTTATTTTAATAGTACTCCCAACTTGTGAGACATCTAGAGAAAAAAATGTTTCTATCATGACTAATATTCAGTTAACTATTATGTGCCTTCATTAAGTGTTAGCAGGTCAAACAGTCTATAAGACAAATCCTAGGAGACAGTCTGTGACACCGGAGAACAGGAACATTTAGAAATTATTTTTGAAACTCAGATGAACTGGCTACACTTGAGAGAAAATAATTACTTTCTTAACAGTACATTTTTAAAGTCCAATGAAAGTTTTAAATGTGAATTTACAATTGACCAATAAATTCTCAATACTCAGAAAATATAAGCGTTACTATAACAACTAATAAAGATTTGAATAAACTTTTTTTAACCCTTTGCTTAAATTACCTTCTTTTTATTATGAATTCTTTACAGAAATTATGCACAGATAATTTTGATATTACACACTGAAAAAAATTTGTTGTGTGGGGTTCTAAATAGTAATGGGCAGCTGATCTTCACCGTTAATTATACAAACTATCAGTAAGGTATTAGTGCTGATTTTGTCTTTAATTGTTATTCTCAAGACAATGGTTCAAAATCATTTTTAGAAGGGGATTTCTGTTTGTCAAGGGAACTAGCAGGTTTGTACACACTATCTTTGTCTTTGACTTGTCAACATTCAGAAAACACCTGCTCTTTATTTAATTTCCTTGGTGCCTTGTTATCCAAATACTTTACCATTTGTTTAATTGGCACAGAGAGCCAATTTTTGAAAAGTCTTTTCAATTGTATAAGCCCTTTAATTTATAAATCTAAGGGTTTTCAAAGATATTTTTTGACATAATGAAACTCTTTTTTTCAAAAAGAAATAGAATACAATTGCAATTTATCAATTAAAAAAACCACTTCATCTGTATAAAGTGTGGGTGAGGGGATTTTGCCAATTTATTCTTCCTTCCTATCTTTTCCTTTTGTCCATCCAAAGTAGACACTGTATGGAAATCCTAGTAATCTTTGTAACATGTATTAAAAACCATAACATGAATTTCAAGCAAAGGTCACATGGCATGACAGGAAGGGGCTATAGGAATACAAGGAGTCAGGTCAATAATCTACTTCACTTGGGTTCAAAGTTCAAGAAAAAAAATGACTTACAGTTGTCTTATAGCTCTATATCTGGTTGGAAAATTCTGTACCTAAAGAGTGTGATAGGTACTTTTATTGGTTTTTATGTGAAATATACAGAGAATTTAGTAAGAAAAATTATTCAAAACTTGAAATTATGGCAAAACAATTACTGAGTGTCTTTACACTGAAGAATTGAAGAATTGGGAGACAATTGGGAAAAATAGACTTTGCACATAACATTCTAGGATGAGTTTAATCATACTTGATGCAATCATCACACCAGTGAAGGCTTTTGAATATTTATATAAACTGTTTTAGAATATTTTATATGATCTATTTTAGAATATGTTCCTGTTGTTCTGTAGATAAATTGAAGAATTGTCTAGCAAATCTACCTACCAATCACTGAGTTTCTAGGGAAATGCACCTTATTTTTTTTTCCTCATTATTCATTATTGAGTAGAATTGAGATTCTGCAAAGATAGATATCAACTTATAGAAGATTAATAAATTATAAATTGCTTTTTTCTGACATAGATGTTAATGGTTTCCAGTCAATAGAAATATTAGCTCAGTTATAGATTTACTGCTTTGTAGAACATTAACCAATTTTGTATCTAACTTGGTAATCTTATTTCAACAACCTTTTTTTCATTGATCATAAACAATATTCTCTCATATATTTTATTTTTTAAATAGCTTTAGCATCCTACTATTTTTCTCATTAACAAATTAAATCTTTAATATATGCTTACTGCGTATTTGTATAAGAATCTTTTTTCTTAACACTTTGAAATTTATACTTGAGAGTACATTGTAAAAAGAGTTGTTTAGTGCAAACAAATCAGTTTTCTGTTCTTTACTTATGATTTTCTGTCTTTGGCATTATCAAAAATTGCATTTTTTTATGAAAATAAAAGTTGAGTTAGGAATGTAAGATCATTTGAACCAAAATCAATTTTTACTTGAGATTCTCCAATAAGGCATTTTAGAGTTTTTGTCTTCATGTAATATAGGCATGTATAGCATAAATGGGAAACAACATCATAATACAATAATTACAGTAGCTAAAACAAAAAACTCCACCAACTCTTTTATTCATTCATAACTCACTGTGCTTCTAATACATACAAATTAACTAATATGCATGCATATTTTTGTCTTGTATCTTTCATTAACTTGTCCACAATTTCACCTAAATGCAAAGCATATTGGAAGGGAAAAATTATTAGTTTTTTGTCCTCAGTTCTTAGTACTGTATGTGGGTCGCAGTACACACTGCATTTATATAGGATAGGAGTCCTCTTTCAAGAACTTTACATTCCATTGGTGAAGTATAGTCAGAGTTAAACAGCAAAACAATACTTCATAATATTCCACAAGGCAGTGGTGATTATTTGCTGAATACGTTATGCTTAGAATATGCGCTATAGGTATTCAGCGGAAGTTAGATGAATATGGGGATGTGGATGAAATTGTCCTACCAAGATTCTATAAAGAGGCAGAAACAGAACTAGATCTTGACGATGAGATCATCTTCAGGAGGAAAAGGAAGTGAGTAAAAAGAAAATAATTTCTGCTGGAAGAACAGCTAGTATCAAAGTGTTTAAGTAAAGACTTGAGTGTGCAGGGACAGTATATTTGGTTGAAATGGATGTTTAACGTAGGGAAAATATAGCTAAGTAAAATATTTCTATTTGACTGCAAAATCGCTTAGCACAAAGCTAAAAGTTTAGTCCTTATTCTGAAAACATATGAAAGTTTCAGTAGTTCTTTTACTCCCCCTCAGGTCTAGTGCAACTCTCTTGAGCTTTAGTAGTCAAAACTGCAAATAGAATTCCACAGATCTCTCTCAGTGACTAGTAAAATGACCCTTTCTGTCAGAGTTACCCTGATCTTTTTGAGTCCATCAAAAAATAGAACCAATAATTTTAGAAAATTAATTTTATTCTTTTCATATCTGTTATCATATAATTGATATTTAGTAGCCTGTTATTCTAGAAGACACATTGAATTATTTTTCTCTATATGTTTGCTTTATGCTTGTTTGACTTTTTTTGGGGGGGTTAGAAGTGACTTTGAAAGAATTATTAAAAATATTGATCCATTAATTTAATTTTTATCATCTACAAGAGTTGTCAGACATCTGCTTACTTAGGGATTTTATTTTAAATGCACTTTTCACATCACTACTCAACTATGTTTACCCTGGTTCTAATACTGATAGATCCTTAAAGACGCCAGTACTTCTATCTACATAGTTTTAGGCAGGTTTAAGGAACTCTCATTTTATCTTCTCTTTTTATTTCTAAGTTTTATATACAAATCAAAACGTTCAATCTAACTACAAATACTTTTTTTTAATCCTTGGCATGGAAAGCTGTCAAAGATTTTTCAAAGCCTAAATCAGTTTCATTTCTTCTTGATTAGCCTCAATTATTACAATTCTCAAGTTTTAAATCAATCAACTTTTAAATATTATATAGTGTTAAAACGCTCTAAAATTATTCTATCATGTAATTTCAAGTTTCTATTACATTTACAACTATTATTTGGGCTCAACTCCAAACTAAACTTTCATTCCTTAAAACTAGTACTTTTTCCAAGACCATTACTTCTTCATCATCCTAATTCTTTTCTTATTTTTCACATAATTTTAAACTGATAGAACAATTTCAAGAATAGTATTAAGAACTCTTTTCTTCCTGAGTCACTTAAAAGTAAGTTGCCAGCAGACTTTCCATAATGCTCAAGTATTTTAGTACGTAATTTCAACAAACAAGAGTATTCTTTTACATAAGCCTGATAACCTTCAGAATCAGGACATTTGTATCATTATCATCTAATACCCTAATCTTTCTTACTTTTCACCAATTAAGCCACCACTATTTTTTATAGTATAAAGGAAGAAAGGGGGTAATTCCTTTCCTCACCATCATAAGGATCATGGCTGATAATCCTATAACAAAAGACGGATTAACAAGATAAAAGTATAAGAAATTGATTTAATTATAGTTTTACATGACATAAGAGCCTTCAGAATGAAGACTTAAAGATACAGGCAAAAGTACCCATTTTTATGCTTAAGTTTGTTGAAGAGTGGACAACCCTGTAGAACTACAGAACAAAAGGATATGATCTAATTATAGTAGACAGAGGTAGGGAAATCCAGCAAGGCCTGTCTCTCCAGGTTTGTCTTGGTCTCTGTTCAGTATTCCTTCCTTTAAGTTATGGGGGGCAGGGCTTTTTCTGGAATGCAGTTCTTAAGGCCTACTGTTATTACTGGGCTAGCAGGATCTGCCTTGTGGTTCTTGGTTCTTGTGTCCCGTTGCCAAGGAATTGAAAACTTGACACAAACAATTGCAAGAGCAAGTGATAGTTTATTGATAGCAAGGGTACAACTCCATGCAGCAAGAAAGACAGAGTGGGCTGCCTGAGAGAGAATCAGTTCCAACTAACTGTGGGCTTTTTTTTTTTTTTTTTTTAGTTGGAGTCTCATGCTGTTGCCTAGGCTGGAGTGTCACAGCCATCCCAGCGTCGACCTGCTAGGCTCTGGTAATCCATCTGCCTCAGACTTCCATGTAGCTGGTACTACAGGCGCTCACTACCAAGCTCAGCTCGGCTAATTGTTTATTTATTGAAGAAAAGTTCTCACCAAGGTGCTGGGGCTGGTCTCAAATCCCCCTGGCTCATGCAATCCACTCGCCTCAGCCCCACTCACCTCAGCCTCTCAAAGGGCTGGGATTACAGGCTGAGCAATTGAGGTTTCTGTTTTATGAGGTTTCTTATTTCTTTTATCCTGGTTCTCCTCCTGCCCATCTATTTTTTCCTAATTTGATGGACAGATATTGTGTTATATAACATCCTGGGGTTGCACATGCGGGTTTTCCAAGAATATCTAAGTGAAACCTATGAGGGAGAGGAGAGGAAGGTAAAACAACAATGCTAATTAAACTAATGATATGGTAATAACCTAAAGGTTATGTGAAGACAGTCTTTGGCTTTCAATGTCCAGTTGTGCTGGTCTGGAAAGTCCCAGGTTCACAAAGTTCCACACTAGAGAGGATTCTGTGACCACAAGATGCAGGGACTTTCTAACCGGAATGAAGAATTTGGAGCAGGAATTAGGAGCAGGAATTAGGCTGAGACTAGGTGGTCTGGGGTGTGGCTGGAAACAAGTTACACTCAGGGATGGGCTACCCCTGCTTAAGTATAACTGCTATCTAACACTGTAAATCAAAGTAGGTCAGAGAATTTCTTTATAGTCAATTCTTATAGAGAAAGGCAGGTTTTGCGATTGGCTTTGGGAAAAAGGGTTTCTTGGTTTTGGGGTTTTTTTTTGTTTGTTTTTTGTTTTTATGAGTTGAAGTCTCATCTTGGGAAGAGGAATTCTAGTTTTTATGGCTTGCCTCAGAGGAGAATAAGTTGTGGGAGATATGAGGGCAGGAGAAGCCAGTGGAGAACTTAGCTTCTGAAGCAACTTCTAGAGCCTTCACTTTGGGATATCATTTTTTGAACCTAAACAATACCAAAAGGATCCAGTTCAGAATCGTGTCACATTTAGATCTTTCAATCTAGAACAGTTGTTATTCTTTCTTTCACTTTCACAACATTGACACTTTTGTATCACAGGCCTCCTGTTCACTGGCAGACTGTGCATCAGTTTGGGTTTGTTTCAGTAGGAAATTCAGGTTAGGCACTTTTGGCAGAAATATCACAAAGATGAAGCTTCCTTCTAGATGGTGCATGATGTTAATGTGTCCCATTCGTGATACTGACTTTGATCACGTGCCAGCTTCTCTACTATGAAATTGCTATTTTTTCCCCCTTTGCAATTAAGAATTATTTGGGAGAAAGTTACATTCAGAATATGTAAATATTCCATTCTCCATTAAATTTTAACTCATTAGTTTTTGCAACCAGAATTTTTTTTAACAGAATAAATTTGCTACATAGCTGTCATATTGTGGTTTTCTGATACCATCATTTTTTCTATACTGATTAGTTGGCATTCTTCTGTAAGAAAAAACTTTCTTTTCCTTCAGTTTATATTTATTTATTCATGTTTTTATTTATAACGGCATGATCTTACAATTATTGTTTTATTCAATGGGTTATAATCTGGTAGTATCATTATGTATTTTGATGCTAAAATTATCAGAAGATGGGGCTAATGGATTCCTTTTAGACTTGCTTCTATGAATTTTTGACATACCACCATCATTCTTGAGCACAAATGTTTTAGACTCTTCTGTACTTTTCTCATTTCAGCCCTAAGATTACTCATTATTTCCTAGAAGCCATTATCCATTAGTAGAGAATAGCATTCAAGAACCAAGATCTAAAGGCCCAGTGTGCCCAGTGATATTAGAGCACTGTTGCTTCTAGATCCTTCCATTGACCAGAGCTACACGTAGTTTTAACAATATGTATTTTCATATTCATCCATATACACTGAAAACTATGAAAAGTGTGCCACTTCAAAGAATAATCTACATTTATTTTGTAGAAACACTAAAGATGTCACACTACAAAATTCAAGCTGATGACTTCATCGTATCTGTTAAACTCTAGACAGATGGAACCCTATAGGATACGCTTTTAGTTAAACCACTCAATATTGGGAACTAGATTAATAAGTATTCTACTAGATGTTGCACTAAGTTTTTCTATAGTGTATTTTCTCCTATTAAAACAAATGTCTTATTTTTTATCAGAAATGTTCCATATTTAAGTATATTTTTTTTCCTTCACTTGAATTGCAAATTCAAAATAAACAGCTTGAAAAGTTCACTGGCTACAAATGATACCCTTTCAAAGAGAATTATTAATTCAGCAAAACTCCAAGGGAAATAAACACATTGTTCTGTAGCCAAGGTGAGTGCATGTATTGAACTAAGTCTGGATCAAAAACTGTTCTTTGTCAAAATTTTGTCATATGATAAACTCTAATTTTGTTAGAAATTACATGGCTTGATTTTTTAAAAAAGATCAGTCCTTTCCTCAATCAGACATTAAGCATTTGTAAATCTGGTGTTTTATGAGAAGAATAAGAAAAAGTATCTGATGATTATAAGAACATTAATATTATTGCATTTTAAGTTACTCTCATCACTAAATTGTGAGACACACATTAGGCAAGACATGCTACAAAATAAAGACATTTGACATAGAAACTTGCACTACATATATTTATGTTTATGTATAAACCAGATTATTATAATGCACTTTTAGAATTTTTTGTCCATTTTTTATGAAGGAGTTCAAAATAATATTACCCCAAAATATGCCTCTGTGGCATAAAAAACATTTTGAACTGAAGACAATTGAAAAGAAGCAGATGCAAGACCTCTCTGCCCTCCTTCTATCTACCAGAGAACACAACATAAATACTCTTTGTGAAAATGCGTCTCTCTACACTGTGCCAATTCCCATACCAAAAAAAAAAAGAGTAACAACTTTATCATCAGAGAAAAGAAGGAACTGAAAAAGAGTTGAAACAAACAAATCTTACTAACTAGTCCTTGTCTACTGTTAGATTTCATATATATTTGCATTGCTACAATTTGCTGCCCCCTGGAAGTTCATTGTCCTTTTCTCATAGTTTGTCACGTATCTACAAAATTATTTTTTATGAAAGTGCATATATAAGCCCCAGTTCAAACCACTCCTTTGTGCTACACATGACTCAGTGTCTGTGTGCATAGTGTAAGCACAATGCATGTTTTAATAAACTTCTGTTTTTCTCTTGTTAACCTATCTTTTTTTCAGTCTAAGTTGCAGAGTACCCCAGTCAATTATCTTAATATGAATAGAGGAAAAATAATCATTTTTTCTGCTACAATTATTATAATTTCTTGAGAATGGGAACCATTTTCTCTTTGAATCATTCCACTGGTTCCAACAAGAGGTATAGTAAACTTAACAATAAAGTGCAAATTTTTAAAAAGAATGCTCACAGTAGTGCGCTTCTTCTTGAATTACTTTCCAAAAAAGGTCATAAAATTATAGCTCATTATATATTAGAAATAATGGAAGGTTTAGAACCAATTGGTTCCCTTTTTTCTACTTTTTACTTGAGTACGTCAATGAACGTCTGGAATATTTTGTTGATGGATCCCAATATATAATGAATCACAGCCAATTAAGAGCTGAATAATTGGAATTTTTAAAAAAATAGGTCCACCCAAAATTAGGTGTTTTCTTAGTGGGTAATATTGGGTTGACCTTGCTATCTAGTAAATTATTAGACACTTATCATGTTCATTAATTTTAATAAGGAAGCAGAAAATGAACAATTATTCATTTTATTTAATCACAGGTTTCGCTATTCTTCCCATTGATGATTAGAAAGAAGAGCACATTTATTTTATTGTAGTATGATTTATTATTGTCTAAAGCCATAAAAAATATTATGCATTTTCTGAAATTTACTCAAAGAATAGTGAGCATGATTTTCTACTTTGCTGTGACTTAAAGTGGTCTATAAGAGGTTTATACAATTTAGAAATTATAAATAAAATATGCTCAAACATTTAAAAATATTCAATATTTGTAAAAGTTGAATTTATATTATTAAGTATATCATTGAATTTCATTGACTGCATCCAATTAAATACTGATAACCTAGCTATTCTATTCAGGTTATTGGAAAACTCAGAAAAGCAAAGGTGGTTTTCTTTTTTTCTTTTTTTAATTCCATGACAAATTACTACATTCTTTTGCATGAAGAAACCAATACAAGAAAACATAAAATGAACAGAAACATCATGTTCTAAGAGTGCAAATAATATACTTTGGGTTTTTTTTAAGCATTCAATGCTAAGTCATTTTTCTCCAACTAAAATTCTATTTCAAAAAAAACCCAGATGATTTCATTCTTTATCAGAAAGATGATTAGGAGAGTGTATGAAAATATTTTATACTCAACTATTTTCTATCTTATCTCAAGATTCAAAAATACAGCAGAGAAAACAAATTGAATTTTTTTTTGTGGGAAAGGAAAAGTTTTAATTTCCAAACATGCATTTTATGTCACTTATTCACTTTCCACATTTATATTGAAAGATAAGAATATGCCATTCCAAGCCGGGCTTGGTGGCTCAGCCTGTAATTCCACGCCTTGGGAGGCTGAGATGAGTAGATTGCCTGAGCCCACGGGTTCGAGACCCACCTGGGTAACTTGGCGAGACTTCATCTCTACAATAAATCAAAAAATTAACTGGACGTGATAGCGCACGCCTGTAGTTCCAGCTACTCGGAAGGCTGAGGTGGAAGGATTGCCAGAGCCCAGCAGGTCGAGGCTGCGGTGGCCAGGAGCAGCTGCTGCACTCCAGTCTGAGCAACAGAGTGAAACTCCAACTAAAAAAAAGAAAGAAAGAAAGAAAGAAAGAAAGAAAGAAAGAAAGAAAGAAAGAAAGAACCAACTAATAAGTGTGGAAAGCAGAATTAGTCAAGCAGAAAACAGAATCTCAGAACTTGCAGACCAAAATATAGAACTAAACCAAACTGTCAAAAACATAGAAAAGAAGCTTAAAAAGACAAAACAAATGAAATAGAGATTAAAAGATACCTGGAAACAAATGAAAATGAAGAGACATCTTACCAAAACTTTTGGACTTGAAAGCAGTATTAAGAGGGGAATTCATATCTCTACAAACACACATGAAGAAAATGGAAAGATCACAAGTTAACAGCCTAACAAGTTACCTAAGGAAACTGGAAAAGCAAGACCACCAAAACCCTAACTTCAGCTGAAGAATCCAGATCACCAAAATAAAAGCCCAAATCCGGGACATAGAAGACACACACACACACACAAATCAATGAAACAAAAAGCTGGCTCTTTGAAAGGATAAACAAGATTGATGGTCCCCTAGCTAGACTCACCAAGAAAAAGAGAGAAAAAGCCCAAATAAACTCAATCAGAAACACAAAAGGTAAAGTCACAACTGACCCTAAAGAAATACAAAAGATTATCAGAGACTACTATGTCCAGTTGTATGGAAACAAACTTGAAAACCTAAAGGAAATGGAGGACTTTCTGACATCACACAACCTCCCCAGATTGAAACAAGAAGAAATCCAGACCCTAAATAGATCAATAACAATCCAGGAAATTGACTATGTCATGAGAAAGATAGAACTCTCCCTAAATCATTTTATGAAGCGAACATCACATTGATACCCAAGCCAGGTAAAGATCCAACAAAGAAAGAAAACTACAGGCCAATATC
>NW_007249842.1:144235-160047 GCF_000164805.1 Carlito syrichta | reverse complement strand
TTAAGGAGGAGCTGATACCAATCCTACTGAAGGTATTCCAGGCGATTGAAAAAGATGGAGGCTGGGCTTGATGGCTCAGCCTGTAATCCCACACCTTTGGGAGGCTGAGGTGATTGGATTGCCTGAGCCCACAGGTTTGAGACCACTTGGGCAGCAAAACCTCATCTTTACAATAAATCAAAAAATCAGCTGGGCATGATAGCGCATGCCTGTAATTCCAGCTACTAGGAAGGCTGAGGTGGAAGGATCGCCGAAGCCCAGCAGGTGGAGATTGTGGTGGCCAGGAGCGGCCAAAGCACTCCAGTCTGGGTGACAGAGTGAGACTCCAACTCAAAAATAAATAAATAAATAAATGAATAAAAGTAAAAGAAAAGAAATGAAAAAGAAAAAGATAGAACTCTCCCTAAATCATTTTAGGAAGCCAACATCACATTGATACCCAAGCCAGGTAAAGATCCAACAAAGAAAGAAAACTACAGGCCAATATCCTTGATGAACATAGATGCTAAAATTCTCAACAAGATCCTAGCAAATCGCATTCAACAACACATCTCTAAAATCATCCACCATGACCAAGTAGGCTTCATCTCTGGGATGCAAGGCTGAATCAACATTCATAAGACTATAAACATAATTAAATACATCAACAGATGTAAAAACAAAAACCACATGATTATATCATTAGATGCAGAAAAAGCTTTTGATAAAATCCAGCACCCCTTCTTGATAAAAACACTTGAACACCCAGGCATGAATGGAACATACCTCAAAATAGGAGCCATTATTGATAAACCCACAGCAAACATACTGCTAAACAGACAGAAATTGGAACTATTTCCCCTGAAAACTGGAACAAGACAAGGATGCCCATTCTCACCCCTCCTGTTCAGCATAGTTTTGGCTACAGCAATCAGAGAAGAGAAGGTGATAAGGGGTATCCAAATAGGAAAAGAGGAAATCAGGTTATCCCTTTGCAGATGACATGATTCTATACCTCAAAAACCCAAGATAATTTGTCAAAAACCTCCTTGCACTGACAAAGGACTTTGGCAAAGTCTCAGGGTATAAAATAAATGTGCAAAAGACAATCACATTTCTATACACCAATAATAAACAAATAGAAACCCAAATAAAAAGGACACTTCCATTCACAATAGCCACACAAAAAAATGAAATACCTTGGCATCTTCCTAACCAGAGACGTGAAAGACCTATACAATGAAAACTACAAAACACTGCTCAAAGAAATCAAAGATGACACAAACAAGTGGAAAAATATTCCATGCTCATGGATTGGAAAAATCAACATTGTTAAGATGTCCATTTTACCTAAGGCAACCTACAGATTTAATGCAATACCCATCAAATTACCAGTAACATTCTTCTCAGACCTAGAAAAAACAATACAGGAATTCTTATGGAAACATAAATGACCATGAATAGCCAAAACAATCCTCAGCAAAAAAAAAAAAATAAATAAAAAAATAAAACAGGAGGTATTATGCTCCCAGACTTTAAACTGTATAAAGTTACAATAATCAAAACAGCCTCGTATTGGTACAAGAAAGGTAATATAGATCAATGGAATAGAATTGAGATTCCAGAAGCAAACCCTCAATTTCTCAACCAACTCAACTTTGACAAAGCCTCCATCATCAACCACTGGGGAGTGGAGAACCTATTCAGTAAATGGTGCTGGGAAAACTGGCTGACCTCATACCTATCCCCGTACACAAAAAGCAACTCTAAATGGACCAGAGACCTAAATGTAAAACGTCAAACTATAAGAACCTTAGAAAATGCAGGAGACACTCTTATGGAAATTGAAACTGGCAACCAATTCCTGATCAAAATCCCAAGTGCCCATGCCATAAGAGATAAGATAGACAAGTGGGACCTCATCAAACTGACAAGCTTCTGCAAAGCTAAAGAAACCATCAAGAGAGCAGGGAGACAGCCCACAGACTGGGAAAAAATATTTACCAATTCTGGGTCTGACAAAGGCCTAATATCTAGGATCTACAATGAACTCAAATGTGCTGAAAAGAAAAAAACAGAGCCCCATTACAAAGTGGGCAAAAGATTGTGATAGACAGTTCTCAAAAGAAGACATACAGGCAGTCAACAGATACATGAACAAATGCTCAGCCTCACTAGTCATTAAAGAAATGCAAATTAAAACTACACTGAGATACCACCAAACTCCAGTCAGAATGGCCAACATCAATAACTCAAAAAATAACAGATGCTGGAGAGGCTGTGGTGAAAAGGGAACATTTCTACACTGTTGGTAGGAGTGTAAACTAGTATAGCCTTTGTGGAAAACAGTGTGGTTATTCCTAAAAGTTCTAAAAATCGACCTTCCATATGACTCCACAATCCCTCTTCTGGGAATATACTCTGAAGAACTCAAATCACTCTATAAAAAAGATACCTGCCCATGTATGTTTATCACAGCATTGTTCCTAATAGTAAGAACATTGAACCAACCGTGTTGCCCATCAGAACAGAACTGGATAAAACAAATGTGGTACACATACACAATGGAATATTACGCAGTCATAAAGAAGAACAAAGCCAAGAACTTCGCAGCAAACTGGATGGACTTAGAGTCTATAATACTGAGTGATCTTTCACAGAAACAAAGAACCGAGTATCGCATGTTCTTACTCATAAATGGACCTTGAACAACTATCCTAATACCATAAGAAAAGGATTGACAGTTGCAGGAAACTGCGGGGCGTTGGGAGGGTCAGGGAGGTGGGATTGGCAGTAGTGGGAATCTGCCTGAGAAAGTTGGGACACACCTCATAAACAAGGGTACCTACACAATGAATATTTGTATACCTAACCCTGAATTGTACCCCACAATTTTAAAATAAAAAATTTAAAAGTTAAAAAAATACACACATAACATTATTTTATGTTTTAAAACTTTATACACTTATTACAGTTATGTGCAATTCTAAAACTTTTTATTTTTCATTTAACAATACATTTTCAAAGTATAATATATGTTGTCAGCGAATCATTTTTACAAAAGCACATATAGCTAGGTAACCTTGGGAAAGCTAATTAATTCTGCATGCTTCAATTTTCTCATCTGTAAGATAAAGACAATAATAAATGTTGTGGGCTGTAATGATTTAGATCAGTGTACATAGATTAAAGTAAGACTATTAGCTAAGTATTTTTTCCTCAGGATATTTATCAATAAGTTAAATTGCTGGATCAATGGGTATGAACACTTTTAACCCTGTTATACAATGAAAAAGTACTGCTTAAAATGATTGTAACAAATTGAACTCTTCCATAGTATATGAGGAAAATGTTATCTTTCTCACCTATAAGTAAATATTTATTTGCATAAGATTGCATTTTTAAAATCATAATTAAAATAAAATGTTATCTCATATCATTTGCATTTTCAAATGTTCATATATTGATTGAACATTTGAAGTTTCTCTTCTGTCATAATTCTTGGCCCTTTTTCCTACAAGCTTTTTTTATTCTTATTCATTTTTAGAACTTTGTGTATTCTGAAAATAAACATTTTGATTTCTGTGTGAGTTTCAAATACATTCTCCCAAACTGTTTTGTGACTTTTGTTTCTGTAATTTTGTTATTATTTTTTATATACTAGTTTTGATTTGTAACATAGTTCAATTCACCAATTTCTTCAATAACTTTTTTTTTTGTTTAACAGAAGAAATGTCCTTGCCTAATATTGTGAAAATATATTTCTTTTTTTTTAGAGTTGGGGTCTCACTCTGTCGCCCAGACTGGAGTGCAGTGGCCGCTCCCAGCCACCGCAGCCTCGACCTGCTGGGCTCCGGCGATCCCTCCGCCTCAGCCTTCCGAGTAGCTGGAACTACAGGCATGCGCTACCACGCCCAGCTAATTTTTTAATTTTATTGTAGAGATGAGGTCTTGCTGCCCAGGCGGGTCTCGAACCCGCGGGCTCAGGCAATCCACTCACCTCAGCCTTCCAAAGGCGCGGGATTACAGGCTGAGCCACCAAACCTGGCAAAAACATATTTCTATTTCAAATTTATTTTTATTTTACTTAACTAACAAGCACAGAGTTTTAAAAGTTAAATGGTATTAAAAGATCCAAAACAAAAGTCAGCATTTCTTTGATTTATCCCTCAAAATAATGAACCACATTTTACCTAAAGCAATCTTCTATTTGCACATTTCTTATATGCTTAAATAATACGCATACATATCTATTTGTTGATTTATTAATTTTAAATATTTTCTACTGACTTATATGATATTTTAGCCCTCTTTCATTGCTGTTTTCTCTATTTCCCATTTCTTATCATGGAGGTTTAATTAACTTGTCTTTTTTGTCAAATAATATCTGGCATTTGTATTAATGTAACTTTGCAAGTACATTTAAAGTCTAGCGATGTAGTGTATAATAATTATGTTTTTTTCTCACTTTCTGTTTTTCCTAAAGTTACTAACTAATTGCCTTTTTTAGGGTAGGTTTGCCTATTCTTATTTCTTTTAGTAGTCTCTCATTATAATTACCTATTTGTCAATTACAAAGTATAATCCACTTGATCCCCTACCTGGACAGCTCAGTTCTTCTCCTCCCTCCCACCCCCACCTTTAAAAAAATTTCAATAGCTTTAGGGATTTTTTTGGTTTTTAGGGATGCATTATATTGTGGCAAAGAAATCGGGCTTTAAGAGTACTACCACCCCTGCCCCCTCCATGTACATTGTACCCAACAGATGATTTTTCATCTCTCTTCTGAATCCCTAATGTCTATTTTTATCATTCTTGCCTTTGAAGATCCTTAGTTTAGCTATCACTTATAAGAACATTAGGAATAGTCAAACATGAGGAGGGCAAAACAAGATGGTGAAATAGGGTACTCTGTTAATCATACTCCTGCAGAAATAGCAGTTTAAACAACTATACACACATGAAAACCAGATGAGAGATTATAGTGCCTGTTTATAGAACAATACTAAGATAATATGCACAATACTAAGATAATATGCACTGTTTATAGCACAATACTAAGATAATACGCACTGAAGAATGTAGGAAGGACAGTTTTACAGTATCCACATCACCTGTCCCACAAGCCCAGGCATCATAAAATGTAGAGAATCACTGTGCACATGAGAAATAGAGGGGGAAGTAAATGTAGAACTTTTCTATGGACCCCAAAATGGGGCCTGCCATAGTATAACCCAGCATCAGGAAGACTTACATGGTCTCTGATTTCAGCTGGTACCCTCAGCCTAGCCTCTAGATGCTGTCTAGTGCCAGACAGGAATGCATAGACTATTTAAGACAGACTTGAATTTTGGCCCATATCACTGATGGCCAATTACAGTAGCTTGGGACTCTGAATAACTCACAGCAACAGACATGACTCAGAGAAGGAGGGATGTAGACTCGCCTCAGCAACTACAGGTTTTGAGTGCACTCCAGCACTGTGCTAGTTTCAACATTCATTCAATTTTAAGTCAGCCTCAATGTCAGTGAGATTCCAATGAGGTACTATACCAGCCATAGTGTCTTTGGGCAACCAGTGCTTTTAACATTGAAACTGCTGCAGTAGTCACAGGCTTAGGGATTACACCAGATGACCTTCCCAAAATCTGTGGACAGGTCCAATGTTGAAGGATGTTCCCAGATAAAGTCAAACTGCAAAGACTTAAATAAGTACCTAACTTCTACAAAATACAGACCTTGATACATGATTACAAAGATCAAGAAAAAGGGGAAAACTAATGTCACCAAATAGAGAAAATAAGTTGCCACTGGCTAACCTGAAAAGAAGGAAATGTATGAAATGCCTGATGTTGAATTAAAAATAACTATTAGAAAAGCTTAACAAACATCTATTAATAATAATAATGATGATGAAAACCAATTCAGAAAATAAGGAAAAAATAAGTGGCCAAAATTAGAAATTTAATAGAGAGATTGAAATTAATTAATAACACTATTAAAACCAAAAATAGATTTTGAAGTTGAAAAAATACAATGAATGGATTAAATGCAATAGAGAGTATTAACAGCAGAATTGACTAAGCAGTAGAAAGTCACTCCCAGCTGAAAGACAGGTTATTTGAAAATACAGTCAGATAAGCAAAAAGGAAAAAAAGAATAAAATGGAATGCATAGTATCAAAAGAGCAAATGTAGGAGTCACTGGCATTTAAGAAAAAGCAGAGAAAGGATAAAAGGGTAGAAAGATTGTTTAATGAAGTAGTAGCAGAAAAACTTCCAAATTAGGAAAAAAGTAAAAATATTCAGATATAGAAAAGGCAAAGATCTAATTCTAGTACAACTACTCCAAGACATTTTATCACTAAATTGCTAAAATCAAAGATAAAAAGAGGATTGTGAAAGTAGTCAAAGTAAAAAAACAAGTCACAAATAAGAAAGTACTAATATGATTAGTAGCAGACATCTCAGCATTAATGTAACAGACCAAAAGAAAGCAGGATGATATATTCAAATAAAAAATAAAATATTCATCAACCAGGAATATCATACACAGCAAAGTTGTTTTCCAGAAATAAAAGAGAGAGGAAGTTTTCTAAGGAAGTCAAAGCTGAGGGAGTTTTTCTCAAGATGAAAGAAAAGGACATTAATGAGTGACACAAAATATTTGAGATCATAAAATTCACTGATAAAATTCTGATACTTTTATACTGTAATGGCAGTTTGTAAATCACCTATGACTTTAATATTAAAGTTAAAAGACAAAATTATTAAAAATAATAACTATACTAATTTGTTAAAGAACATGCAATATAAAAATGTAAATTGTGCATCAAAAATTCAAATTGTAGGGGAAGAATGGAGTCAAATGTAGAATTCTTCTTTGCTTTTTTTTTGCAAAGTTAAGTTGCTATCAGATTAAAATAACCTGTCATAAGATAATTTTTGTGAACCTCACAGTAATTCAAAATTTAAAAAACTATGAGATACATTAAAAATAAAAAGCAAAAATTAAAAGAATACTGTAGAGAAAATCATTTTTACAGAAAGGAAACAGGAAAAAGAGAAGCAATAATCTACAAAACAATCAGAAAACAAGTAACAAAATGACATAATGCATCCTTACGTATCAATAATTATTTTGAGTGAAAGTGAATTAAATTCTTCAATACAAATATATGGAGTAGCTGAATGGATTAAAAAAATAAGACCTAACTATATGGTGCCTACAAGAGACTCATTTCACTCACAAGGACACACATACACTAAAAGTGAAGGAATGAAATAGAATATTCCCTGCAAAAAGAAACTATGACAGAGCAAGAGTAGCTATACTTATATCAGATAAAACAGACTTTAAGTCAAAATTTGTGAAAAGATACAAAGAAGGTCACTGTAAATTATAAAGTGGTCAATTCAGTAAAAGGATTTAATAATTATAAATATATATGCCCCCAACATTAGACCACCTAAATATATAAAGCAAATATTAATTGATCTGAAGAGAAAATATGCAATACAATAATAGTGAAGGATTTCAACACCCCACTTTCAGGAATAGACAGCTTGCTCAGACAGAAAATCAACAAAGAAACATTATGTTTAAACTATACTCTAGACCAAGTGAATCTACCAAATATATACAGAACATACCATCGAACAATTGCAGAATACTTATTCTTCTCAACTATATATGGAACTTTATATGCAAATTCTCCAGGATAGATCATATGTACTCTACAAAACAAGTATTAATAAATTTAAAAAGCTAAAATCTAATCAAGTATCTTTATACATTACAATTATATAAAGCTAGACATCAACAACAGGAGAAACTTTAGAAAATTTGCAAATAAGCTGCGTGCGGTGGCTCACATCTGTAATCCCAACACTTTGAGAGGCATAGGCAAGAGGGTTGCCTGAGCCTGCACGTTTGAGACCAGCCTGGGCAACATGGTGAGACCTTGTCTCTACAGTAAATCAAAAATTAGCTGAGCGTGGTGGCACAAGTCTGTTGTTCCAGCTACTTGGAAGACTGAAGCAGAAACAGCAGGTAGAGGTTGTGGTGACTGTGGCAGCATGCCACTGCACTCCAGCCTGGGTGACAGAGTGAGACTGACTAAAAAAGAAAGAAAGAAAGAAAGAAAGAAAGAAAGAAAGAAAGAAAGAAAGAAAGAAAGAAAGAAAGAAAGAAAGAAAGAAAGAAAGAAAGAAAGAAAGAAAGAAAGAAAAGTAAATTTTTTAAAAATTCACAAATACATGGAAATTAAACAATATGCTCTTGAACAACCAACAGGTCAATGAAAAAATTAAAAGGGAAATTAAAATTTTTCTTGAGACAAGTTAAAATGAAAACAACATCCCAAAACCTATAGGATACAAGAAAGTAGTTCTAAAAAGAAAGTTACAACAATAAATGCCTACAAAAAAATCCCTAAAAAAAAACCACCCTAATTTTGTACCACAAACTACAAAAAACAAGGCCACTCTAAACTCAAAATATGTAGGCAGAAGGAAATAATAAAGATCAGAGAAGAAATAGAGACTACAAAAGCATTAGAAAACTCAACAAAATCTAAGAGTTGACCTTTTGAAATAAATATTAAACAAAATTGACAAATTATTAGCTAGACTAAGAAAAAAAGAGAAGACAAAAAAATTAATTTAGCGTTGAACAAGTAGACATTACAGTTGATATCAGAGGAATATGAAGGATTATAAAACTCCATAAAAAGATTATAAGATGGTTATATAAACAATTTTATGCCAACAAATTGGATAACCTAGAAGAAATGGATAAATTCTGAATATATGCGTAACCTACCAAGATGGAATTATAAAGAAACAGAAACTCTGAAAAATCGATATTGAGTAAAGAGATTTAGTAAGAAATCATAGTCTCCCATCAACGAAAGGCTTCAATGCTGAATTCTAGAAAATATGAAAAGAATTGATACTAGTTCTTCTCAAACTCTTCCAAAAAACTGAAAAGGAAGAAATGCTTCCAAACCCATGTATGAGGCCAGCATTATTCTAACACCAAAACCGGACAAAAATCACAAGAAGACTAAAAACTGCAGGCCAATACCTTAGATGAACACAGATGAAAATATCCTCAACAAAATACTAGTAAACCATATTCAATAGTGCATTGAGAAGATCATACTCCGTGATAAGTAAGATTCATACAAAGTGTTCAAGGATAATTCAACCTATATAAATCAACAAATGCAATACAGTATGTTAGTGGAATGAACAAATTATATGATTATTTCAATTATGCAGAAAAAGCATTTGACAAAATCTAACCTACCTGCATGATAAAAACTTCAACACGTTAAAGGTCTTATATTAAAAACCCACCACTAACAATGTACTAAATGGGTGAAAACTCAAAACTCTTTCTCTAAGATATGGAATAAGACAAGAATGTTCACTCTTGCCAGGTCTATACAATATAGTACTTGGCGTCTCAACCAGAGAGATTAGCCAAAAAGAAGAAATAAAAGGCATCTGAAATGAAAAAAAGAGGTTACATTATCCCTGTTTGCAGCTGACATAATCTTATATGGAGAAAACCCTAAAGACTCCACCAAAAACTGTTAGAACTAATAAACGAATTTAGTAAAATTGCAAGATAAAAAATTAATACACAAAAATCAGTAGTGTTTCTGTATACTAACAGTAAATCACCTGAAAAAGAAATCAAGAAAACAATCATATTTATAATGGCTATAAAAAACACTTTGATATTAATTTAACCAAGGAGGTGAAAGATCTCTACTCTGAAAATTATAAAACATTTATTCCTTTTATTCCTCTATTCTCAGAAAGACAAAAGGTAACAAATGTTGGTGAGAATGTGGATAAAATAGAGGCCTTACATTCACTAGTCATGAGAACGTAAATTAGTATAGTTGTTATAAAATATACTATGGGTGTTCTTCAAAAAATAAATATGATAAAAAAACCTATCATATGATATAACACTCTTGTTACTGTGTATCTGTTCGAAGGAAATGAAATCAGTATGTTGAAGAGATATCTGTACTCCCATCTTTATTGCAGCAATATTCATAGTAGTGAAATATGAAATCAACCTAAATGTTTACCAACAGATGAATGGGTAAAGAAAATGTGGTATACATATACACAAGAAATAATATTCAGCCATAAGAAAAGAAGGAAATTCTGTCATTTGTGACAACTTGGATCAACCTAGAGGGCAGTATGTCAAGTGATATAAGATAGGCACAGAAACACAAATATCACATAATCTTACTCTTATGTAGAGTCTAAAAAAATTGATGTCATAGAAGTAGAAAGTGGAACGAGGGTTACTAGAGGCTGTGGTGGCTCGGAAAAGGGGGAGATATGGAAATGTTGGTCAAAGGACATAACTACAGTGCAATTGGAAAAAAGATCTACTGTACAGCATGGTGACTGTCATTAATGATACATGTATCCTCGAAGAATGCAAAGAGTGGATGTTAAGTATTCTTACCACAAAAATGATAAGTTATGTGAGGTGATGCTTTTGATAACTAGCTAGATCTAATGACTCTACAATGTATATATACTTGAAAACATCATGCTGTACATAATAAATATATACAATTTTATCGGTCAATTGAAAAAGATTTTCAAACCCAAATCATTCACAATGAGGAAAAATTATATTTCAAATTAATACATTATATTACTACTCATAAAGTAAATAGATTTTATTAATACTCATAAACATGAAGGTTTAAGATAACCTCGGATATGTAAAAGCTCCATTTTACATTTGAATACTTGAAATATCCTAAGCTCAACAATCACTAATTATATTCTTGGAATGGAGGAAAACAGCTGCATGGTGTAATGACAAAAAAAAAAAAAAACCAACCCAAATTGTATTACGTGAGTTACTCATTTGGCAGAAATCATTCCCAAAATTTGCTGCAAAGCATATCTCTACTTTTCATGTGATTGTCACTATAAAATATAAATTGCACATATCTGGAAAAAATTGCTCACCTAATTATCATAAAATTACTCTTAAGAATCCATCAAACCTCTAAAATTAGACATTCGAAAAGGAAATGAGAGCTTTCTAATAGAACTCTAATAGTAATGCTCAAAATATGAACAATAACACTCACTATGCTTAAAACAATTCACAAATATTTTTCTTGAAAAGGAAAATAGTGTAGTAGAAATTTCTGTTGGTAAGATTACTTGCATTGTGCCTGGAAAAAAACATGGCTAAAGTGTTAGAGAAGTGTTCATCAACAAAAGAAATCAAAATCCAGCTTCCTTTCTACTTACCACTAGTAACCTACAATGCCATATATTACTTGCTCCCTTTCTGTTGATTGTACTTAAATATGTTTTTAACTTTTTCCACTACTGTGCATTGTTAGTTACATTAATCTTCAGCAGAAAGTAACAATATCTCCACAAAGTATTCAAAATGTACTGCCTGCTTAGCAATAGAAAATGGTAATATTGATTAGGGTTCAGAGTAGATCAGCTGCACACATTCTAGCTTACTTAAGTTTTAAGAGTAAGTCAAATGGTATTGGTTGAACCTGGAAAACATTAAGTTTTACAAACTGTCATTTGCAAGTCTTTTTTGTTTTATCTTGAATAACAAAATTGCAACCCTCAAGATGATAGTAAGAGCCAAAACAAAATGGTGAACTGCCGCATGACTTTTTACAACACTTTAATGAGGTATGCCTGACATACAAAAAGCTGTACATATTTGATATGTACAATTTCATGAATGCAAAGATAAGCATACATCTGCGAAGCCTTCATCTCAATCTATGTAGCATGGCATCTTAAAACATGTTTGGGCACAGAATAAAACATGAAAATTGAATCACTAAAGCTGGGCTCGGTGGCTCAGCCTGTAATCCCGTGCCTTTGGGAGGCTGAGGTGAGTGGATTGCCTGAGCCTGCGGGTTCGAGACCCGCCTGGGCAGCGAGACCTCATCTCCACAATAAATCAAAAAATCAACCGGGCGTGGTAGCTCGCGCCTGTAATTCCGGCTACTCGGAAGGCTGAGGCGGAAGGATCGCCGGAGCCCAGCAGGTCGAGGCTGCGGTGGCCAGGAGTGGCCACTGCACTCCAGTCTGGGCGACAGAGTGAGACTCCAACTCAAAAAAAAAAAAAAGAAAAGAAAAGAAAATTGAATCACTAGCATTTATCATTCTGATCAATTTGCTACAAAGTGAGGAATACATCCCTAGAAAGGAGATAAAATGTGTATATTAATTTGTTTTTAAAATATCCTTGAAATTTTAGAGTTCTAGCAAGATTTATTTCAAGAAAATCATACAATAATTATTTTTGTGCAATTTTATTTCTAATTATTAGTATTCACATTAGAATAGTTGTTTCTAGCAAAATATCTTACTATGACATTTTCTTCATATGTATTAAATTTTATGATTTTTGACCTGACAATAGAAAAATATAGACTGTAAAATTATTTTTTCTTGTCTTTACAAGTGTTTCTGGGAAGGAGGTATTATTCTAGGATTTTTTTAAAAAGTAGTTAATCTGATATTTACCATTTTTCTAATTTTTACCTTTTTAAACACAAACATAATAATGCACATGTAAAAGCATCCCTGTTTCTAAATATGCTTATCTAAAACACACTGTGAGTCATTCATGCTGTATAGTTATTCCATCCATCATATCGATTCACAGCAGAAACACTCCAGGGGAGTTGTGTGTGTATATAATAGTGCCATTTCTCAGTTGGAGTCTTTTGCTTGATGTAACACCAAAACCTTGAAATGAATAGTGTTTGCTGAGTAGAGAAAAGGGACAAATACACAGCTATCATCATTCAAGCAGTAACAATACATTTATGCTAAAGCAGTAATTTCTTTTTAGTGAACTCTTACAAAGGCATTCAGCAATGCATAATCACTTATCCTTCATGCCATTCACATTGTTAGGCTCTGAATACACAAATCACCATAACTACACAGGAACACTTTTTTAAAATGATCATTTTGAGTTTTGTTGTTTGACAATCTCAGCATTTTCCTTGATTCAATATGTGCTCAGTTGTTTCTATAAGCAAAATTGAATAATTTTCACCGTTATGTTGTACTTTTTTCTTTAAAAGAACTTAGCGAAATATTTAGAGAGGTTTATGTATCCCCATAATGTTTCCCTTATTGGTTTTAGAATTTATCATCACAAAGCATGAATTTGGTGAAAACTATTCTGTTCATAACTTCTTTCTTCTTTCTTCTTCATTAGATTTACAGATGTTCTCTCCTGTGTCAGTAATAATCCGATCACATTGGGATGGTCTACCTAAATATATGACCACATCGGTGGGTCCTATAGAGTCATTTCTCTCTTTTTCTTTGTTCTGACCTCTAGATTTAATGATATTGAAATGCTGACTGCATATCAGGTGTCCTTCCTCTTACATTTTAATTAAATTATCTTTTTTATATTATAAACTGATTTCAATCCCAACATATTTTAAAATTAATCATTTTCTATGTTAAATTATTGGTACGCATAAACTATTTCAAAGTTCTGATCAAATTTCAATATTTCAACTACAATTACTGTTCAATTCAGATCTGGTTAGATCTAATTTTTTCTTTTTTCTGAATAACTTTTGTTTTTTTCTTGAGCCTTAACATTTTAAAAAAATTTTTTGTGTGCTTTACTCTCTTACTAGACTGAAATTCCTAAAAGGTAAAAACATTTGTCACTTTATTTTCTGTAGACCATTGAAAATTTGCCTATAGAATGCTAAAAAACAAACAAACAAAAATACAGTGGGGGCAGCTGACACATTAACTAAATTTGAAGGACTTCCTATTTCTCCCAGAATCCTTTGACTATGACACTAGACTCAACTGATCCAGAATTTCCTCTGGCTGTTTGCAGTTTGTCTATTGTCTTTTCTGAGAAGTGTGTGGGGATTTGAAGAATAATTTTCCCTCTCAATTAGTTAATGAGGTTTTCTTATTAATATTTTGAAATTAAATTATCACTAGCCACATATTAACAGACCACAAAACATGTTTGTCAGTCAAAAATAATAGCAAAATGGCAGAATTCCATCACTCTTTTGATTGTGCAATTTTCATCAAAATACAAACTTGAGGTAAAAGAGGCTTAATTATGAATAATATTTTCTGTTGTTGAAATGCTGCTTGGAACTCAGGGAAAGAAAAATGTGTTGAAATTAGAAAGAAGGACAGAACCAGCCATGGGACAGAATATATTCAAACAAACCTAAAACAAATATCTAGATATCTATATTGAGCTGCAAATAAAGCACAAATTGAAAAATAAATAGGTAAAAAAACTTAAACACAAGTAACAATCCATACTCTTACAAGACAAATGTACAATAAGACCTCCATTGGGATAAAAGTTGTTTTGCAATACGCTTGAAAATCTCAAATCAGCAGGGTCAAATTTTGTAAAATATTTTGTCCATGTGTATACTTCATAGTAAATTGAACGAAGTGTCCTAGGCAACTCATTCACTGAATAAGTAAGACAGAATGTATAATACGTTGGTTTGACCTGACATGCATTAAAAATTGAAAACTTTACACACAAGAACAAATAAATCCACAGAAGTTCAAATTTTATTGTACCTAAGATCTCTGTAAATACTGCCTCTTTCATATCCTTATCTTCTCCCTTTTTTTTCTCTAAAGGACCTAAGTAAAACTTATATAAAAATATGACTTACTGTGTACAATATGACTAAATAACTATGCAATATTTGATTTCAATATAAGCCAGGTAGACATTTTATTTTAGGTGGAAAGTTTTTTTTAAGTTTTAGAAAAAAAAATTTCAATGCAGCACACCTCAGAAAATGAGAGAAATCAGTGGAATCAAAATTGAAACATGTGCTTGGAAGTTTAAACTATAATGTCTACATCATTCAAACTATGGTTGCTCTTGAATTATAAGTTAAGGAATTTGTATTTTATTCTGTTGCCAGTGGAGAGCCATCGAGAGTTACTGTAGTTGAGCATTTCACTGGATAAATGATGGCTTGTACAGGACAAATTAAGGAGGTGGGTTAGGAAGCCCACTCATCTGTGTCTGTATGTTAGGCTCTAATAGCTCCTAAACTAGGGTGGTGGTAGAGCAGCAAAAAATATATATATATACATTTGACAATTTAATATCATGAAGAAAAAGGTGCCTGATGACATGTAACAGGTTTTAATTTTCTTTCTCTTTTTCTTTTTTGGCTTTTTTAAAAATTATTTTAAAGACTCTGTAGTATGCACTGTTATGTGCTGATCAGATATTTTTTCATGACTGAAGAACTCATTTCCCCTTTGGAATTTTTTTTGGCTAAAAAGAGCACTACCTTTTTTCCAGGGGCAACCTGTACCCACTCACTGGTTGAAGTGGAGTCAACAGCCCTGGGGGTCTAGCTCAGGCCAATGCTGAAGGGCCATTCTAGATTTAGAACTCCTAATGAAGTCCTATCAAAATTAGTTCAATTTACTATGAAGAATACACATGGAAAAAATGTTATACAAAACTTGACCCTGCTGATTTAAGACTTTCAAATGTATTGCAAAAACCTCAGTCTCAACGGAGGTCTGATTGTACAATTGCCTTGAAAGAGCATGGGTTGTTACTTGTGTTTAAGTTCTGTTACCTTCTTTTTTCAATGTGTGCTTTATTTACAACTAAAAATGGTAGACTTTGTTAAGAGTACATTGCACCTCAACTTTTCTTTCTCTCCAACACTCTTTTCTTTTCTTCCCTTCCTTTCCACAGGTAGTGATCCCAAGAGCATCTTTTTTTTTTTTTTTTGA